>NW_027105791.1:43793-64595 GCF_000696795.3 Halyomorpha halys
ATTCACATGATGACATTATTATCACCAAAGCAGACAAAGGTAACAAGACTGTCATTATGAACCGCTCTGACTATAATGAAAAAATGACCCAACTCTTATCCGATCATTCCACATACACCACTACGTCCCGTGATCCTGCACCTTCTTTAAAAATAGGCATAAAATAAATAAATATGGTTTTGTTTATTTATGTTGTTCTTTGCTGACCGCACCCCCCGACAAACTTCTTCAAGCATTAATCTACAGTCAACTATCTACACCTCAATAACTAAATGATGTTTTCTCCCATACTTCAAATGTCCTTGGAATGAATTAGTAATAAAGCTAAACTATTAACTTGCAATATATTTGTTTTGAAATTGAACAAAAAAATTAATTTTTCATTTTTATTATTAAAACTTGTATTTAAGGGTTTCTTACAGTGCTAAAAACATAAATATTAACTTTGTTTCATTCACAAAAAATCTTTTACCACACATTAGTGGTAAAATGTAGTATGTCTAATAGTCCAAATTGTTTCAATGTTGTACTTATATTGAAGCACATTGGTGGTGGGAGGTAATCACAATTATTGATATTTTTTTATTCATATATACATCAACATGATAGATAAACAAATTATTCCAAAGGAGAAATAAAAATCAACTAATGGATTGGGGAATGGTTTGAATCTTTGTCGACAATAAACTTTTGAAATACTGGACCAATTTGTATTTTTTTTTTAATGTTCCCTGTCATCATAGGAAGGTTTAAAGGTACTGAAATCCCTGATTTATCAGCTAAAAAAATAAAGTTATGAACAAAATTAAACATTTTTGACAACAGCTCAGAAAGTACATATTTTTTAAGGTTACTGCTATACTAATCGAGTTTTCTCTCTATGAATTTAGAAAAAAAAATGGAACTCAGAAAATTATTAGTGAAGATATAGCCTACTTACTGAACCTACTTTATCCATTAAAAAAAAATTGTAGAATTTAGACAGGCCAGATCTTCTTTGCATTTTGTTTATTTTTAATTATAACTTAAAGGCAGTACACTATATATTATAGTGATAAATAAATATTATCATAAAATAATGATACTCAGAAAAATACATGTATAAGTTTAAAATATTAAACAATATTTTCATACCAGGAGAGAATAGTAAATCAAGTAAACTTGATAAGACTATTTCTATTTAGTTTTGAATTGTACAAAGAATTAGGACGTTGATAAAAAATGATGAAGAGGAACATGCATTACATTATTTTATATCAACTATTCTTCTAAAAAAAAATCAAATAATTAAAAAAAATGTAATATGGATGTTATTTATTACCTGATCAACACTATTAGGGATAAGATTAGGATTTGTAAATTCAGAAACTAATTCATCTGCTACTTCATTGTATGATGTAGTTCCTTTTTTCCTAACCTTTTCGCAAACTTTCATGGAAAAGTGTCTGAGACCTTTTCCTCCTTTATCAGATTTCCTCCGCTTGACTCCACTAGTGCTGAAAAAATATATCACAAAAAGATAACAAACATCATAACAGACTAACAAAGCATGATTGTGCAAAACAGCTGATAGATAAAAATTATTTAATTACATTGATGAATACATCTGCCAAAAATTACTGAATAATACAATAAATTAATAATGCAAACTAAATATTAGAATTAAAGCAATAAGTTAATATTTAAATTTCTTTTTACATCAAAATAAAATTACAATTTTTTTCAAATTTATACACAAACAAGTAATTAATTTATATTCATGATGTACAAATGAAGAAAAAAAATTATAAAATAATAATACTCTTTCTGTAGAGTGGACAGGGCAAAGGTAAGTCTGGTAAACCCTTAATAACTTTCAGCAGAATCTATATCACACCAAAGTTACAGTAACCTGACTCGAAATGTTATGCAAGGGATATCCTTCAATCGACCAGACACTGCACTGAAAAACTGCAATCCACAACCAAATTATTTGTTAAATTAATTGCAATCCAACTTTAACAGTAATTAAAACCATTTTCAACTAAAATGGAATACTTTTTTTTACTTCAAATATTATCAAGACTCAGGAGTCTGTCGTAGAGACTGCCTACCTATTCATGAAATATGACACACAGCTAACCCGATATTTTGACTTCATAAGATCACCAATTTACGGCCAGGGTATTTATTACTGTACTATACCATTTGGAATTGATTTTAATTGAACATTATTTAGTTCGTTCATGAACAATGCAACTACTGTAATTTAGATGTGAGCTATTTATTGATCTTAGGTAAGATTTTAATTTTTTATTTCTTTTAAATTATTATATTTGTAGTTTCAAACAAAAGACCTAATTTGCCTAGACCCTACAAGGGTTGTTTTATGGATTAAATTTGAAGTCTGGTAAAAAGTAAACAAGTTATTAGTTTGTTAAAATCTTATTAAAAAAACTGCTGGTATTTGATAGAATTACCATAATATTAATGTTAAAAAGAACCATGAATTTAGTACAGTAACATAATTTGTATCCATCTAAATACCGTAAGTTTTAATAAAATATTTCTTTGTTTATAAATTGAGCCAATAATAGCAAGCTACAGAATAGGCTATCAACTATAGCCAACTACCTCAGTCAAAAAGAGATAAGAAAGGGAAGATGAGGGTATAAACAAGGTTACCATGGCAGCACAAGTGAAAAATGACCAAAACATTAAGATTAATACATAAATAAAAGACTTGATCATTACTTACAATTCAGGTACATAATCACCATTCTCACTATCTTTTCTTTTTCTACTATTACCACCAGAATCAAGGATGGGGGCAATATAGTTTTTAGAAGGGTTTGGCACAACTTGCTATAATAATACATATTAAATTATTATATGTAAGCAAGAAATAATACATATATCAATTAAAAATTAGAACTATAAATACCACAGATTGAGATGGTAATGGTATTGTTTTAGTGGTCTGTGGAGCAGGCTGCCGCTCAGGTTTTAAGATATTCTGAAATTGTGTGATCGCAGGAATAGTAAATAGTTGTCCTAAAATATTAAAAAAAATTTAGTCAATTAAAATTATGAAAAGTAGCCTATTGAATATCTTCAATAAATACTAACTTTGTTTTCCTTGAATGGTTACGGCCCTTAAAACTTGAGCACCCTGTGGAATAATTGAACCTGTACTGGCATTAACAACCTGTTAAACAATTAAGAAAATTCTCATTGAAAAATATTATGAAAAAAAAATACTAATGAAATAATTTTCTGAAACAGCAATATTGACAACTGTTGGGGCCCAAAGAACTTTAGCTATTCAATACTTACAGTAAAATTATACAGGTTTTTATCAAACTAAGCAGATTAGCATTATTTCAGAACCAAAATAAAGAGGTTATCAGTCTATTATAATTTTGAAAAAGTTACATTAGAAGTGAATTTTAAAAAAAATGTATATATTTATAAAATAATAAGGTTTGTTGAAAAAAACTTACCTGTGTTAAAGTACCAGGTTTGTGCTGAGAAAGGATTTTAAGAGTTTCTTGTTTAGCAGATTTGGGTTGACTTTTCTGTACTTTGATAAGCTGAGGATTGCCTGAAAAAAAAAATATCAATGATGAAGGGTAACTTTTAGAACCAAGACAAAAGGTACTCATATTTAATACATGTGAAGAATTCAAAAAATAAAAAGTAACTAGCAACTACTTGATTAAGTTACAAATTCCAACTAAAATACATCTTCATTAACATTAAGTCATTACTTCATCTGTATAGTAAAACCATTCAAGTAAAATTAATAAAAACTATTTTGCATCAATTAAATAATCAAAAAAACAATTTTGGCAATGTTCAGAAAATAATTGCAAATTTTTTATTAATAAAAACAAGTTTTCAACGTAAATAGCCTTGGTAAATAAATTTTAGATGAATTAATAAATGAAAATGCAAGCAATTATATTAAAGTAACAGATTTAGATGAATTAATAAATGATCTACTATTAAACTATATGAAAGTCACAGTTTTATCAACTATTTTTATAAAAGAAATGTTGACAGGTTTCGTAGAATATTAAAGCAATAACTAATTTAATCCAGATAGTGAAAGTTTAATGTGACTAATATGATACTGTTCACTATCACCAAAATATTGAAAAGAACATTTAACAGAAGTTAGATAAATGATAAATAATCAACTAAAATTTATTAGATATAAGTAGTAATGTATTGTTAGTGAATTTAAAGTGTAGAAAACTCCTACAATACATTAAGGAATATTATTTACAACTGAAAAAAACTAAAGATGGAGCAGTAAATAATCATACTATACATTATCAAAATGAGCTTCGAATTCAAAATTTAAATTCTCAACAACTAGTATAACAAATACACCAAAACATAGACACACCCTTCATTCAATCCCGACATGACATTTTTTTTTTTAAGACTTATAATCCAAAAATTTAACAGTATCCTCCAAAAAAGTACTAAGAAGTTTTACCATTTGTATCTTGAATCAGCAAATTCATAGTCCCTGCTTGGTGGGCCATAGTAATTGTAATATCATATACTTAAGTTAAAAACATTTATAAGCGTAATCTAATTTTTATAAAACGGTCCATTGGTCTGAAAAAGAGGTCTTCGAGCCCTTTAAGCATTTAAGCAAAATGGCGACAAAACACTTCTGTTAAACGTAGAGCAAAACACGCTAACGATAGTGCAGAGGCCATTTGAAAACCTTCAGCACACATTAACAATACCTTTGGTTCTATAGTAAAATAAATAATTCATGAATAAAATAAAATATATAGGAAAAGAATGGATCGAAGCCACACTATAGCTCAACACTGCCCATCCAAACGCTGGCCCCTTGGCGCGACAAGCACTCCGTAAACAGCTGATTGGATTGGTATCATCACGTGGTTCCATTTAGTTACTTGCTCAGCTGATGTACTAGGTTCTTAAACAACATTATAACCTATGTACAATGATGGCGTCGAACTGATGAACTTTAATTATACATTTGATTATGTAGAATGTGTTTGTTTGTGATAAAGGTAGGTTTTAGGCTGGAGGAACAGTTTCGTTCGTTTGTGCGTTATAGGAATAAGTGTAAGAAGTCAGCTAAGTCTACGGCACCTTTTCGGGTTGCCGGCAAAATGGTAGAAGAATTAGCTGCATCTCTCCCAGATTCTGCTCTTGAAGTTATTTTCTCTTATTTAGATCTTCACGACCTTCGAAACTGTTCTTTAGTGTGTAAAAAGTGGTATAGTTTTTTAAACGATGAAAATAATGATGTTTGGAGACTTCATTGTATTAGAAAACTAGCAGAAGAAGCACTAAAATCAGACCTTCTTTCATCAGTCCCTACATATAAAGCCAAATTAAGGGCATTTTACCATGCTTGGAATCCTAATGACTGTTCTAGAAATGTTTATATTAAACCCAATGGGTTTACTCTTCATAGAAATCCTGTGGCTCAAAGTACTGATGCTTCTAGAGGTAAAATAGGTTTCAGGCATGGTAGACATGCTTGGGAAGTTATATGGGAAGGACCTCTTGGAACTGTGGCAGTGATAGGTATTGCAACGAAAGAAGCTCCATTACAGTGTCATGGTTATGTTGCGTTATTAGGTTCAGATGATCAAAGTTGGGGATGGAATCTAGTGGACAATCATTTACTTCACAATGGTGATTCTCAAGGGAATTACCCTTTACTAAACAATGCACCCAAATATCAGGTATGTATTTATGATTGAGGAGTTGATTTTATTCATTGTTTTTTCTGTATCCAATTTTCTGATGCTTGTAGTTGAAGAAAAGTGCTGTTTCTGCACTTCAATGATAACAGCGGTATTATTTGTTGTTTCATAAGGATTATCATTTGTGTGTTAATTTTTTGTGTTTAAAGGATTTGTTATTTTGATCGTTTGTAGATATGTGTAGGAAAATATTATGAAGTATCATTATAATAGTACGTTTTATTAAAGGTATGTAAATTTAAATTGAGTAGATTGATGATTTAGGAGTTGAAAGAGTGTGCAAAAGTTGATGGAAACTAGTTTCGTTTATGTAATCTAGTTTAAAGGGAACTGTGGTTGATTATTCAGAAGAAATTCCTAAAGAAAGTTTCAGGAATAAGAAAAGATGTGTAGAGTGTAGACATTATTATCAGTTATTCAAGAATTGGCTGAAAGGTACTAATAGCATCAGTTAATAAATCAAATATACTAATTACAAAGTTCAAGCTCAAATACTTTTTGGTTTATAATAGGGACAACTATTACTGATGTTATAGAGTTTAAAAATATATAAGTACATGCCAACATTGTACAATTCATTGAAGTCGTACTAGGTACAAACTTCAAGACTAATAGTATTAGTTTGTAATGTATTATGAAATTGGGCCATGTTGGTAATTCTTTAAGTGACAGTTATATCCAAGCTCTGCTATCATTCCGATCACCATACTAAATCAACAGGAAAATATCAAAATATATTTTAAAAACTACTGACAATCTGGGGAAATTATGATAATTGGTCTTTTTTTCTTACTATCCTTAAGATCTAACTTAGTTTTCATGTTGGTCCTCTGAGTCCCAGAAGTTGATTTTTAGAAAAAATTTGATTTGTTTCCTATTTCTAAAAATATACTGAACCATTTTAATGAAACACAAGGTGTTCATCATTTAGTTGTTGCATATTACTCTTGCCCTGAAGGAAGCATTCATGGTGGAATCAAAATGTGGGCTGAAAATAAAAAAATTGTTTTATTTACAGTAATTTTATATCAAAACAGTCTGTGCTTATTGCGGTTTATTCATTAAAATATGAAAAAACTGCAGTTTTCAACTTTTTTCTTTTCGTATGTGTAAATCTGGTCCTAACCTCAGTCTCTTTACTCAAGCTAAAATAAATTTATCGAGGTAGATTCAATGAGAAAAACCTTTAAATCATTTTAAATGATTGTGCACTGTTCATTTTTAAATTTCCTAAGTTATTTCTAATTATGTGCATACCCCTGTTATATAGAAACAAACAAAATCTGGCAATGGTTGATTTTCTAGATTTGAGATTGCTATTTATGATTTAGCTACATAAATTGAACAAGCATATGTGATAAGGTACATACAAAATTTTTTTATTATGTTTTATAAGCTTTATTGGTAATATTTTTCTATTCACTAGAAAACCCAAGGCTCTATCTATATTTAATAGTGGTATAGAGGAATTCTGTGCCCTGGGTAATGCTGGAAAATGAAAATTCTTGAAAAAATATGAATAAAACACAAAAATTTATGTTGGTTTTTTTTATTGGATATCTAGGGTCAGTTATCACTACTTATTAAATGTTTAGTTCATTACAATGCTCTTCTATCTTTAGTTTTTTTTATTTGTGTAGAATAGGAAACAAATATTGCTGAATGCATTTGTATGAGTAATGATTTAATTATTATAAAAAATCATTTTCAGGTAATTTATGTTGTCCACATCCTCTATATAGAGGGTTGCTAGAAAAGAGTTTTCGAAAACATTTATAAATAACAATATCAACATTTATCATTGCCCTACAAATGGAGGTGTCTATCAAAGCATGGTGTCTTCATCAGTAGGTTTCACTGCACCGCTAATTAAAAAATAAAATAAAATATCCAACTTGTTTACTCACTGCCATTACCAGTTCCTTGAAATTGTAATGCAAAAAATGTTTGTAGTCTCATTGAGCAGTATTTTTTTTCTTATTCTACACAAAGAAAACAATTCTTTTGTGGATAATAATCTTGAAATCTATACATAGCATAGTCAGAAAAAATAAAATAAAATTTTTACACGCTTGTCCATTTTTTTTGGGAGTAGAATCACCGAAGAAAAATTGATTAAAATTAGTGATGCCTTTCTAATCCAAGCATTTTGATCCCATGTCAATGTTTTTTCAGTAACACATGTAGCTTTTAATATTTCTATTGTGTCTTTTGATTTGGTTGATACTTTAAAACTTGCTGCTTAAAATTAGAATTATCAAAAGCATTGTTTATTCAAAAGTAATTTATGTTGCCTAGCTACAATAATAATGTACACAAAATGTTTAGTTTTAATTAAATAAAACAATTGTAACTTTTAACCGTGTGAATTCAATCTTTATTCATACTCAAATCTTCTAGTCATCATCATGAATCTCCGACTACAATCGGTTCTCTGGGTGCATCATCTATTTCCCTTTGAATGCTACCAAAAAACCTTTACTTCTCTGCGGTGATAGTGATATCATTTGGTCGGTTGACCAAGATAATAGTCTTCAGGGTATTTCCTTCTTTTATGTCAACCACCATCAGCTAAATGCTTACAAATTTACATTCTTTGATCACTGTATTCATTAAGGTTTCTTTGAACATAAAACCCAATCTGCTGGTTATTATTTAAGTGGTTCCCAAATAAAGCAGAATATGGTCGTCTATTCTTTCTTCTCCTTTCCATTTTCTTTTAGCTTCAGTTATTGCTAGGAAATCAACCTTTGCGTTATTTTTCTCCTCCACCAACTTGTACTCCTTTCTCCTCAATCCTCATACATTCCAAGTTGACAGTTATAAAATCCGTTTTCCTTGCCACGTCAAATTCTATAAAAGCTGTCTGGCTGTATTTCTTCCTTTACATGTGATATTTAAAAATGTAAATGAGCAGGGTATTGGCCTGTCCAGTCCTAATTCGGTTGGGAGCTGTCCCTTAAAGTAACCAAACATACCTTTTCCTGATAAAAAATTTTTCTAGGAAAGGTCGCCTTAGGGTTTGTACTGTTGATCACCTTGTGTGAGTATAAGTGATTAATGTAATGTTCTGGTGAGTGTACATGATATGAACTGTGGTAATCCATGGGGGTGCTACTAGTGTGGTGGTAGTGTATAATGTATTATAATTAGAATCTGATGTATGTCTGAAAAGGTAAAAATATTATCGATTCGAGCAAATTTTGTTGGTTAGGCAAACTTTGGAGAAAAAAAACTGGAAAAGTTTTTTTTTAAAGAAATTAGGAAATTTCTTCAAGCCATTTTTCTTGACGCCTTGATTATATATTTTGGACCTTTTGTCGTCACCCTACATCTTTCATCAATTGTATTAAGTCTCACCTTTACTATTACTTATTTGCTTCAGCTATACTTTTTCTTAAAAGCTATTGTTTGACCCATCATTTAATAGTTATTTATTTATTCATTAGTTATTTTGCCATTTACTGAATAGGACTTTAATCTCATTTTCTATCTTATTTATTTAATTTAAACACACATTTATGCTTAAGCTACATATGTCGTCACAATCAATTTGCCCTTGGCTCTGATATATTTTTTACATTAACCTACTCTTGTGGCCGATAATATGATACTTATTGCAAAAAATACACAGTTAGTCAAGTGAGTCTCTTTTTATTTTAATCTTCTCCTTTCTAAACTGAAAATTAAAAATTGTATTATTCTAAATTTTAATTTGAGAATAATTTTTCTTTCAAGGGAATAGTTGATCATCTTAATAATATACTTCTTTGAAAAACTGTACATCATTCCATGATGTAGTAGTAGCATTCCATCAATAGCTGGCTGCTATGTAACTGATAATGATTCAGCAGTGGTTATGATAGTGATTGATGCATGGTAATGAGAATTAGAAGTTTATGAGCTTGCTTATCCTAGTTAGATTGTCAGAAATTCAAAAATAATTGCTCACATTAAAAGAGTGTAAACCTATGTAATTATAAAAGGAACAAAAAAAAAACAAAAAAAAAAAACAACCATTATTTCAAAAAATGATGCATCACGACAATGAGAATAATAAATATACTCAGCTAAAAATTACTCTTTATCCTCAAAGCTGAACAGTAATATTTAGTGTGTGGAAAATAATGGATTTTCTTAGTTGAGATAGTTTTCTTTTATACAGTTATCACTTCAAATATTAGAAGATGGTCACGGTTGCGGTAAAAAAAGAATAAATATTTTTTAACTATTTAATGTCTGACGTTTCGCCCCACTTTGCTGGGCTTCATCAGGGCTGTTCAAAGCGATATAGTTATCACTTTAGTTTCATTTTTTTTACTTTCTAGAGATTTATAAATAGAAAATATCAATGAGAAATTTTCTGGTAACAAACTTTTGAATTAGTAATTGACTTACAAACTGCATTTTAAATGCTTATAAATTGATTTCTGAAAGCAGTGTACTGTGACCTTTTATTGTTATAAAGTTTTTCCATACTAAGACATATCTAAAGTTCACAGAAGAGTGGTTTTTACCGAAACTGATTTTATTACATGCAGTTTGAATAACTGAGAGTTTTAACGCTCTGAAAGATATTTGATGAAAGAAAAATGGATTTTTTTCTTAATGAATATTATAAACAGAGATGAGATCATAAACAAAAACAGAAAATTGTGGTTGACATATCCTTAGATGGTACAACCTGTAGCTCCAATTTTGAAAATCTCAAACAAATTTAGAGTGTCAATATGGCTTAGGTTTATTCTGCTCAATACCCAGCAGTTAAACTAAAAAGTGAAAGAAATTTCCATACAATGTTTTGAGCTTTTTCTGGAAAATAACACTTAAATGTCATGTTCTAAGGGTTTGATTGTGGCTCATAAATTTATCGTCCATGGCTTAAGGTAGCATTGAGAAATGTTTGTGACAACAGTGTTTATAAAAAACAATTAGGAAGTTATAGTGATTCAAGATAATTGGAATAATTATGGAGCATAGGAGGGATTTTGAGATGTAAAACAAAAAATATCTTGTGGTGGTATATATGTAACTTGAGAGGTACTTACCTAAGGCACTTTTACCTACTGTTTTGCCTTTCAAGCTAATAAAAAAATAAAACTTTAATTTTAATAAAAATTTTAATTTCATCGTTTTTTTTTAGTATTTTTTTGGATGGTTTTTGCTAGTCAAATCCTATATAAAGTAGTAAAAAAAAAAAAAAAAAAACCCAATGCAGTTCCCCTAGTTCATCGTGTTCACAATGGCAAATTGGTGGTTATTTTTAATTCTTTTTTTTTTTTTTTCAAATCCAATTTGCAATTCTGTCAAATTGAATACTGTACTGGCTTTAAAATGTTTATTATATAATTTTCCATAAAATGTATAATTTTTGAGTTCTGTGTAAACGAAATTAACTTTTTGTCACAACTTTTTTGTCCTGCTTTTTCTCAGAGATTTATTCTTAAAGTTAAAGGGCCTAAGGAGAAGAATTAGGAAAGTTTCATCAAAATCGTTAAAGCCATTTTGTCATTGCAATTTATAGAAAAATATGTTTTTCAGCTGTTGCATACAAGGTGCCTGATTTGTTACAGAAATATTGGTGGCTAAAACTCCACTTAATAAAAAAGAAGCTACAAAATCGGTTTGCCCATTCAAGAGATAATTGTGGAAGTGTCTCAACTCAACTCACTCTTACACACAGATAGAGCAATAGTCAAAAATCCGTTTTTGGATTCAGGGGGTCTGAAAAGTATTGATCTGTTGAAAACTGCTGTTTTTTTTCCAAAAAACAAGCCATGTTTTTGTAATTGAATGCTGAATGTATTTGGTTTGAGGCTGTTGAAAGGTAGGAATTGTAAATGAATGGTTGTGTGTACTTTTTTTCCCATCAACTTTTTTTTTCTTTCATAGTCTAATAAACATGTGAAAAAAAAAACATGTGATTGAATATGAAGATTCTTTATACTTTTAAAATGAATAAATAATAAAAACCATATCAAGCATGTAAATAGGTTAAGATTATTGATACATTTATTAGACAATGCTTTATTACCTCTATTAATGTTACAACTTAAATAAACCTTGAATAATATTTATATTCTAAAAAAGTTCAATGAGTCAACATTTCATAAATACTGTCTGTAACATGTGTGGTTTTCAAAATTTATAGAATCCGATAGATATGATTTATGTACACTCAGTGTATGTTAGCTCAGTCAATCAATGCTCCAACATAGAATGTAGAGGGAAATACTGGGACTGTCGGAGTTGACTCCAGAAGGTGGTTTAGACTACATATATCTTTTTGGTTTTTCATTTATACTTCAAAAGCAGTTGATTGGAGAACATTTTCTAGAAGAATGTTTCTATTTTATTTTTGTGTGTAGTGTTATAGTTTAAGCAATGTGTGCTCATCAAAGTAACAAAATAAAAAAAAATAATAATTTAACTCACCTTTTGGTTTCTTATTTTTAATAATGAGCCTTTATAATCAACCAAGAAAAGAAAAAAATTATCTCCCCTCTTATTCAATCTCAATATCTTCCTCTTAATTCAAGGTTTTATGTCTCAATGTATGTAGCATCAAAAATAAATTTCAAAAAATTTGTTCATCTGTTGTCCACTGCTTTACTCCAATACTACTGGTCTGATTTTTTTTTCAGATTTAGCGACAGGTCGTTGGAGGTTGATCCTCAGAATTAGAGATAGGTTGGAAAATGGGGAATTGATTGCAAGAATCAATTCTTCTGAAAGAATCGTACTCTCAAGTGATTCATGACATTACACAAAGACAGTCGATTCTCTATTCAGATGAATCCCAAGAAATGGTCACTGTTCACCATTTCTCAACCTAAGAATAAGTCCTACTCTTACCTCCTAGAGTTGACTATTGGGAAACATACTCTAATGGTTGGCTATAAGGAAACATACTCTAATGGTTGGCTGTAGTTGTCGGGAGAGGGCAAAGAGGAGTTTCCAGTGCCTAAACTAGATAAAGGATACCCTTAGATTAGGGAGTAAACAATTAAAGAACATCCAAGGCAATAAATACACCATGTGTGATGTCGGGCTAACAAAAAAAAGTACATAGTCCGACTTTCTCACCTTATATCCTCTCCTCCCCCCTACATTCCTATACATTGCAAATTGTTATGTTCCTTACGACTACTGATTGAAAAAAAGTCAATGTTCCCCATTGAAATGAAAGTGGCCACACCGTACTAAGATAGACTTAAATGTTTAACTTGAGTTACTTTATTAGTCACTGTCGTGCTGCATTTAGTTTTAGTTCACCCTAATTTGCCTTTTTTTAAAAAGCTGGATAATTAAAGAGTTACAAGCCTTAAAAAAATAAATAATATAATTCGCCTAAGTAATAAAAATCAAAAATTAAATTAATTTTTTTAATTGGAAGATTATTGGTTGACCGTTGTAAAGATAAAAGGAATATGGTCCGGGTGCGGTCAAAAAAACTCAAATAGTAGAATTATACTATTTTATTGAGCCAACGTTTGGCCCCCCGTTGCAGGGCTTCGTCAGGGCTGTTTTGACGGCAGTAAAAAATACTAATGCTTTTTGACTGCCGTCAAAACAGCCCTGATGAAGCCCTGCAACGTGGGGCGAAACGTTGGCTCAATAAAATAGTATAATTCTACTATTTGAGTTTTTTTGACCGCACCCGGACCATATTCCTTTCATCTAATTTTTTTAATTGTTCACACAAAAGTTGAGAATTCAAGTGCAGTAGTAATTAAACTGCAAACAATAATCAAAATTTCTCTCAATTAAAGCATAAAGTGCTGTTAATATTCTTTTAATTATAAACTATGTATTTAGTTAGTAATGTGAAAAATAATTCCTTTAGAATGTTTCTTCAAAAAAAATTTTATTTCACCTAACAATGTTTCAAAGTTTTTGCCCATCTCCAGGTAATCTAATCCCTGTAATTATATTATTTAATTTTAACATCAAACTTATAGTTTTATATGCTAAATATTTTTTTTATCATATCATTTTTTTCCCCTACATGTTTTATGTTCTTTAATTTTTCAAACTATTTGTTGTTACCTTTTTTTATATCTTACTTTTACCTACCTAAGTAATAGGACTTGTAAATGCAATCTTGATTTTTAACTGTTAGCCACTTCCTTCAACATTTTTTCTTTCTGAAATCAGCTGTCACTTGCACCATCTAACTTTTGTGGCAGAACTGCACATTTCAGCATCTTGTTCATATTTTATTTCCATTTTTTTTTTTATCTTTCTTTCTAAACAATTTTTCCATTCTCTACTCTTTTCTTATTCTTTCTTCCTTATTATTAATGTAGGATTATTAAGTTATGTTCACACACCTAATTATTGCCATATTTACTAATTAACCCTTCTTGCTTAAAGAACTTAATATTTTATGTTCTTTCATTCTATTATTTTACTAACATATTTCATTAAGTACATATATTTTCTTTCTCAGTTTTTTTTTTTTTTTAATAAATTTAATTTAAAATAATTTTCTTTTTGCACATACAGTTATTAATTAGATTTTCTTATTCATAATCATATTTCTTCACTCCTTTTGGCTTATATAACTGTATATTGTATTTCTTTAATCCTGTTATTTTACTTTAATATTTAATTAATTGCATATATGTTTTCTTTTCCATTTTTTTCATAACTTTAATTTTAAATCATTTTCATTTTGTATATTTATTTACTTACTAGATTTTTTTTTTATGTATATTATTTTCTTGTCCTTTCATCTATCTTAATTTTAATATTACTTATTCATTCTCATATAGACTTTAACTTCTTATAATACTGAGACTCTACATTGTCTTAAACAGTATTAGTATATTTATATTGTCTGTTATTTTCTTTTTTTCTTATTATTCTGTAATTCCTTTTATACATTATGGTTGTTATCTTGTTTTTTGTTCTTAGCTCTGACGAAGGCTTGAAATTGTGGCTGAAATGTTGGCACTATTAAATATGATTTTGCTTGTATTCTTCACTGACCCCCAACCATCTTCTTCTCATATATGTGTATAACACCATCAACTATTAACTCATCATGAGCAGTTTTTATATACAATTAAAATGCTCTCACTTTGTTACCTTATGATTTTTTCCATTTGTTACTTAAAATTTTGTCATAAAAGTTAATAATTTATATAATTTATAATAATAATTTATATAATTATATAATTTATATCATTTGTGCTACCTTCTATCTTTCCTTTTAGCATCAATTAATGTTTTATTACATTAATGTTAATGTAATATACATTATATATTATGTTAGCATTTTACATTTTCTTTGGGTTTGACATGAACCTTATGTACTATTACCTTTATCTTGATATATTCTACATTTGATTTATTTTTAATACATTTAATCATTCTTAGTGAATTTCTTTGTATTATTAGATTATTTGACTGAATTATCTGTCTATAATTATATATTTATACAAACTTTGACTTAAATTTAGAAAAATAATCATTGATCTAGAAACCATGTTTAACAATATACAGACATTAGAAAACTACATAAATGCAACGAGAAATAAGATATGTTCTATGATAAGCAATTTAATAACAAATACTGATAATAAAAAATCTCCTTTGAATATATAATTTCTATTTTCAATGTAGAGTGGAATTGCTCAATTTAAGTGTAAAACCGTGAATGCATGATAGTATCGATGACTGCCTTGTCTGTAACTGAAGAAAAGCTAGATACCTTTCATTTCTTAGGGATCTGTTATAAGTGTAGTGAAATTAGAATAAAACATTTTGAGCTGCGGACCCGCTTGGAAGAACAATTACTCAATTTATTAAAAAGGCTCTTATTGGAGAGCTCTTCACAACTATGTAGAACGAGCTATACTGGAAAGAGCTTATGTGATGGATTAATAATTATTACCATTGTTGTTACAAGTTGGATATGATGGTTTTGTTTCTTTAAATGTAATTATCCTATTATTGTTTTAAATTATTGATTTGTTAAAAGCATTATTTTTAAAACATGTAACTTTTTTTTTTTTAAGTATTGTTATATGTGTGTTTTAGTTTAAATTGCACACAGGCTTCGACAGACGGATATTTTTCCATTGTCTAGGTATTTTTAATTGTTTTAATAGATTTATTTTTGTATTTTTAAAAATAAATAAAGACATTTCATTCAAGTGTTAAAAAAAACATACAGATTGTTGAGAACAGTACCTATTACAGACTTAATTGAACAAATTAATAAATATGGAGATAATAATTTCTGTTTTATAATAAACAGTATAAATGGGCCAATTCAAGCGTTATCAAAATTCTCAGCCCATCCCTAAATAATTTAAATAATAATTATAAATTATGACTTTAAAAATGCTGTGGAACTTAAAAAAATACAGACTTGGAAATTAACAATGAGAAAATAGAAATCATAAGTTTTTGTTAAATCATTATTTACAATTGTAATGGTTATAGACTTTTAAAAATAATTAAAGATAATTGGGATAATATACCTGAATAACCAGTTAAACACATCATTAGAAAAGGCAAAAACAGATGTATAGATGCCATGATAATTATTACAAAGAAAAATAGCTATAATGAAATATTTGATCTCTTTAATAGTCACAACAATTAGATCAGATTTACCATGTTATTCTATTTACTTCATTAAAAAAAAAAATCAGATTTTTAGATACAATAACAACAAATAATAAAATAACTACTAAATTGACCAACAATAATAATACAAGCAACTGACTATTAAATTATTTTTCTAACCACCCAAATATAAAAAAATCAACATAGCCAACAATTTAATTGAAAGAGCAATCAATTTGAGTGACAAATGTACATGAAAAAAAATTAAAACAGAAATATATAACATATTAGTTAGAAAAGTTTATCCCAAAAAATTAATAAATCGATTTGACACAGCAAAATAAATAATTATCATATATCCATAAATAACACAGAAAAGAAATAAATATTCAAAAACAAACAGACAGAACAACTAAGAAAAATACCATCCCTAAACCGTAACAGAATCAATGAATTTCGTAAAGAAGATAATTTAAATGTTCAAGTCAAAGACAAAATTAAAAAATGAAAAAAAAAAAAATACAGAGGTATGACCATAATAACATAAAAACCGGTTCATTCAATATTAAAAAATTACAATTGCCAAATATGAATTACAAATAAAATGTAATGTACAAGCTTGATTGTGAGAATTGCGAAAGAATGTATATAGGTAAACATCTAACATATTAGAAACAAGAATAAAGCAATATATTACAAATTGTTAAAATGTTAAGAATTTAAACTGCACTGTCTTAGCACATCACATCAAATCTTGAATTAAAATTGAAATATCATACCATAAAAGACATGACAACACGCAAAAAGCAGAAGAATCTATATAAATTCTAATAGAAGTTATACACAACAGGCTAAATGTATAATTATGGTCAGATGAATTCAGTAAAATAATCTAATGTTAAATTTTTTTCATATTAATACAATGAAAATCACTTTGAATGACAAAATATATGAAAAAATGAAATAAAAAATCACCTGGATTTTCCACCTCATTCAAGCAACCACCTTGATGAAGGCTAGAAATTCTGGCCGGAACAATGGCTCAAATAAATAAGTTTTTACTTATTTGTGTTCTTTACTTACCGCACCCACAACCATCTTCACCTCATAGATATTGTTTAAAAATAATATTGTTAGATTATATGAATTATTAACTTTGATGGCAAATTTTCGTGTAAGAAATGTGTAAAAAACTGTTAATATGATGTTAAACTTGAATGGTATAATTACAGAGATCAAATTACCTGAAGATGGGGAAAACACTCTGAAATATTTTAAAGTGAAATATAGATGTTTTTAAGTAACATTCTATGGAAAGTATTTACCTTATCTTCAAAGTGAGCAATTATAGAACTCTTTATTTTCTTAGTATTTTCCATGATTCAGTTTTTCATGCACAAATATTTTTTCCAGGCATTGAGAAATGAGCATTTTGTGAAGTTAATATGGCTAATAACATCGAAACTACTACTCTCATGAGATGATCAATATAATTATAAATACTTTATGGTGTATTTAATGAGGTTCAAATGGAGTTCTTATTGACATCTGTATTTCAATTTGTTTATGATGTTCTGAACTTTTCTTAAGTTTCGATGTCTGTTGCATAATGTTAAAATCGTGTAATAATATTTATAAGCTACACTGAAATGATAAACAATTAAATTAATCAACTAATAATGTGATTACTGATCAGTAATCTGCTTGTTTGGAAAAAAAAGGTTTTATCTCAGGAAATATTGATCTAAGCTTAATTTTATGTTTATTAAATAAATCATGAAGTAGTTTATAATGATAATTTTTCTTAGAATCGTAGTTTTCATGGTAATTGATAAAATGTAATGCCTCATTTTTGTAGGAAAAAATATTGGTGTTTGACAAAACATCTCGGAAAATATTAAATGTAAAGAGTTCTATTAGTACTCAAACTGTTTAGTTCAGGTGAAAATTGAATTATTTTCTAACTAGCTGTTGAATACATGCAGTACTTTCTAAGGCATAAATTTGATGGGAGTGTACTGACATATGGCATAAATAACATAAGTGAAAAAGTTTAATTGGTCAACTTTTATTCTTATAGATATAAAAAACAATAAAAAAGAATAAATTAAAATCCATTCACTATAAATTGGTTTCTTAGTGTATTTCTGAATACACAACACGGGCACCGGACACCATAGTCGAGTAAAAGTATGTTTCCTTTAAAATCTAAGATACTTGTTATACATTAAAAATTGTGCAATTTAATTCTTTAAATTTTAAAAATATATATATAGCAAAGCTATTAGTAATATATATACTTTAGTATTTATTGGTTATAAGCCTAAAAATATTCAACATCCATTTTGAAATATCTGCTATGCAAGACCTACAAACCTCCCACAGTGTGACAGCATATTGACATTGTTTTTTTCAAACAGTTTTGCATCTAAATGCTTTATTTAACTATTAAATGCAATTACTTCTAGGTTAACTTGCAATTTAACAAGAGTATCAACATATTGTTGTTACGTGGTAACTTACTCAATGCATGTATTCCACTACTGTTTTGGGTACCAATTAAATGCATTTTCTAAGAAAAACTTCCAATATAAAAAAAAATGATTTTAAAGAAGATTAATTGATCTACATGCTATAATTGAAGATTTTTTCTATATAGTCTGCTGTTTAATTACTACTGCACTTAAATTCTCAACTATTGTGTGAATCTTGAAAATTAGTTTTATTTGTGTTTTTTAGTACTCAGGCCAATTTTTTTGTTTATCTTTTTATGGTTTATGATTCTCGGACTATAGACTGGTTTATGGTCGGAAAAAAGACCAATTATAATGAACTTTAACTAAATGCTGCATGGCAGTGACGAAAAAGCATCTTTAGTCAAAAATGTAAGTCTACTTCTTTTATGGCATTTTAGTACAGTATAGTCTCTTTTGTGGGACCATTGACTTATTTTAAATCATTAGTCATAAGGAGCATAACAATTTGCAATATATAGGGATGGGATGTGGGTGAGGGAGGAGGGGTGGATGCAAAGTGAGAGAGTCTGGCCCACTATGTAATATTCCTTTTTTTTCTTTTCTTTTTCTGTTAGCCAGACATTCAGTCCATGCTGTATTTCCTTGGATTTTCGGTCTTAAATATGGGCCTTTTTGAAATATGATCAAAGGAATCTTCTAGCTATTGAAGGAAAATTCCTTAGAGGCATTTGTTGTCAAGTGAATGACAGTTCAATGTAGAGAAGGTCCACGAAAAAGTGTACTTCTTGCTAAATGAACCTGATATTGTAAAGATTGGCGAACTCAGTAGGCTGCACTGAGCAGGACATATTACAAGAATGGATGCTTATGAGATTCCCTAAAAACTTATTGATCAAGAAATATATGGCAATAGACCCAGCGGCCACTCTAAGTTTTTATGGATGGATGATGTTAGAAAAGATTTGAGGACCCTGCTTGAAGTTTGGAATTACAGGATGGCTGACTTCTCCAATTAAACTGACAGGATCTGCTTGAGGAGGCCAGGACTCTTAAAAATACTCATCTAACAACGATAACGATATTACTTAAACTATAACAAATACAACAAACTATAATTAGAACATTCTTGTAGAAAATTTAATGCTCTTTAATTTTTTACATGAAATATTTTAAGCTATGAACAGGCATTTTCATTATATGTACAAATATCCGAAAAATATGACCTTTATATATATAGGTAGTCCCACCATTTCTGTCTACAACCCCGTCATTGACTGGCCTGTACGTAAGTAGCTATATAAAAATAAAAATAAAAAGTGCTATTTAATCAATAGTGTCAATGATAAAATTAGTAAGGGATTATCATTATAGTTTATGTAATTTTCCTATTAATTTTTATTGTAAATTTTAATTGTCATGAGCTTCAATAATGAAATCTGCTTCATTATTATGAGTTCACGACAATGATATTTTTCTTAATTTATTGTGTAGGACATAAAAAAATAAAATAAAAAGTTTTAGCATTTATAATGATGCTGTTAAGCTTATTTATTTTAAGGTTGTTGGGATTTCAACACCCCATGTGACCGACGTAAAGCTGCCTCTGACGGATAAGCGGCTGATGGAGATGGATAGATATGTATATAGAAATATTTTTATTTCTGACATTAATGGATACTTATGTTTATCAAATGATTTTTTGAAAGAATTTTGTTACAATATAATTGTTAATAGATCTCCCATTACTTAAAGTTAATTCTAAAATAATAACTTTTTTAAAACATTTTTATTTTGGTCAGTTCTAAAAATATATTCTGTAAATGACGTAACATAGCTAAAAGATTATTGTTTGTGAATTGTTTTATCTAAATTAATAATTCAGTAACCATGACTTTTGATTTTTCATTCATCAAATTTTATTTTTATCTTACATAGAAGATAAGACCTTTATATGCATTGTGACTAAATTTAATTTATTGCTTGTTATGTATAATATA
>NW_027105791.1:64645-81945 GCF_000696795.3 Halyomorpha halys
TTGGGTTTTCTACTGTATCATTATAACTTTCTGGATATTCTCACACTTATTCTATAATAATAACTAAGTACAGCGCTGAAAGAAAGCTTGCAATAGACCCAAGTAAAAATATTTTTAAAAAATTGAGAAAGTTGTGTGTCCTGTAGGATACATTGTATTTGACTGGTTTTAAGGGTTGACAAAATTAGTTAATATTTTGATATATTTTATGTTTGGGAAACATAGCTTTGTGTTGTGTATTTTACAGGTTTTTGAATGGTTTATTTTGAGAAAAGTATATTTCAGGAATCATTAGACATATAGATGCTAATTAGCATTCAATTAAAGCAGGTCGACCATACTATTTAGTAGTTAATGCTGTTTATCTTCATAGGAGTAGTAGTTTTCATGATATTTGCCAAAATAAATCTACAAAATGTTGATTTCTAGTTGTTCTGACAAAATTTCATATGCAAAATTCATATTCATATGCAAATATCATAAAAACTACTACTACTGCTATGATGATAAATGTCATAGACTACTTTATAGTTCATTAAACTAGCTTTGATTTGCTTGCTAATAGACATCTGTAATTTTAATGATTCTTGAGTTATAGATTTCCACAAATAAATTCTCTAACAACTGATTTTTTGTTATAAAATGTTGCTTTTAAAAAAAAGTGTATCTCGGGAACTAGTGAACATAAATAGCTCTTTTAGGGCTTATATTTTAACATATTTACTCTTATTTGAATGACATTCTATTAGGATTTTTAGTGTTGTTGGTAATTGTAAAGATGTGGAGTCTGAATGAAAAATTATTTTTTTCTGATTTGATGAAAAATTATATTTTTTTGAAACCGCTGCCATTTTTTATTACTTCTAACTATGATTGGCAGACTCATCAATTTTACTCTTAACTGTATATAGTTTTCATTAAAATAATAAAAAATTGGAATTAATTAACTAAATATATTTTTTTAGGTTAATCTTTTACACTATTAACCAATATGTCAAAAACTTGTCCATTTCAATTGAATATGCATGATGAATGGCAATAATATGTCCATGTGTGTTGAAAACCAACCACAATTTTTTTATCAGTACTTATTATTTATTTTAATTAATAAGTAATTAGGCTTTGAAATGATTCTGTCTTGATAACATATATTTGTTTTACTGTTAATAATATATCATTATAAGTTAAATTATCACTCATTTCCACATTACTCATAATTATTGAGTATTAACCTGAATCTATTTTTTTTTTTTTTTTTTTGTGATATTTTGTTATTTATTCTCATTTAAAAAAAAAAAAAATCTTTTTTAGCTTGAGCTTATCTGTAAATTGAAGGCTCACAAATTTTTTAGAGTGATTTTGAATAAAAAATTCAGCATAGCAACAAAAAATATATATATGTATTATATTTTTCTAGACCTTTATTATGTCAAAAAGGTACCAACAATGATCAAAAAATGCAAATTCCGTTTTTGTGGATATCATTTCAACTCAAAAATATATCTCCTCTACTATGAACTTTTCATACAAGATTGAAACTAAAAGAAACTATCTTGATTTAACCTATTGTATTTTATTGAACTTACATTTTCAACTTATAAATTGTTATAATAAGGGCTGTTCAACTCAGATATGATATTGAATCTACATTTGAGAGGTACAAACAACCATTTTTGTGGCACAAAATCATTAAAATCCTTATGCTCCTACTTACGTCTTCGATTTCTAACTAATAGGGGTCTCTTAATATGTTTTTGGATTTCCTGAGAATGAAAAAACAAATTAGATTTTATAATCACCCGCTTGTGAATCGATTGATTTTAACTTTTCGGATTTCAAACATATTGTGGTCAATTAATTTATTTTCAAAGATTCTGAAAATCAAAATAAAATTGATTTTATAATCTTGCGCTTATGAATTGATTTATTTTAATTTTTCGGATTTCTAACTTATTGGGGTCCCTATATAAGTATTCGGAGGTTCTGAAAATGAAATCGATTTTATGATCGCACACTTGTGTATCAAATTTATTTTAATTATGAGAGATAGTTGACCTTGGATAATAAATGAGGAGAAGATGGTTGGGGGTGCGGTCAATGAAAAACACAAATAAGTATGATTAACTTATTTAAAATAAGTTAATCATACTTATTTGTGTTTTTCATTGACCGCACCCCCAACCATCTTCTCCTCAAATTTATTTTAACTTTAGGATTTCTAACATATTGGGGTTCCTATGTATGCTTTCAGAGGTGCTGAAAATGAATATATTTTAACTTAACCAATATGTAACAAATAAATCCATAGGCATTCGTATGATCGTAAAATCCATTTTTTTAAATTTTCAGTGCCTCCGAAATCTTATGAAGGGACCCAAATAGGTTTGGTTAACCATTAATTGGGTTAAAGAATTAATTATCTGGTTTTTTCAACAGCTAAACATAATTATAATTAGTTTTAGTTGTCATATATATATAGCTAAAATAATTTTTAGTTGTCCATTTTAACTAACAAGTAATTTAGTTGTAAGATTTAGTGGTAGCTAACAGTTAATAACTAAATTAGTTCCATTTTTTAGCAGAACTAATTCTGAAAACTATTTAGCTATTAGTTTGTACCTTAGTTAACTAAATATTAGCTAGCTAATGCCCAGCTCTGTCACCCTCTATAAAGTTGGTACTCATAATTAAGGCCCAAGAAAGAAAGACCAAGAAATTTTTTTCAGAACTAGTTTATAAAATTACCATGAATTATTCCAGGCCAAGTTTGCTTGTGAAGGGCCATTAGAGTAAAATTTTAGAGGAATTTTATCATTCGGCTTATGTACACAAGTTGAAGTTTGCCATGCTACAGGAAATTATATGTATATAGTTAAAAAAACAAAATACAAATATTAAGTTGTTTTTTCCCTCTGGTATAAATAATTCAAATTTTGGTGTATGTACCAAGTATAGTCTACATCCCAGCTGGACCCATTACAGTTGATAACAGATTGTGGAATAAGAAATTTGGGCTTAGAAAAACAATTTTATTCACCAAACTCAATAATGAATTCTTCTAGGATTTTACTAAATTAAATATTTTGGTAATATAAAAAAAAAAAATTAATTTTGTTAATATCATGTGATTCTACTCCTCCCCTGTACCACTGCTTATATTCTTCTCGGCCTGCTGCTGTTTAAATTCGAAATTCTTTGCTGTTCGATATGGTCTCCTTACTCAGTGGCTCGATTTTGTAGGCCCATTGAAGGATTTGGTCATCTTTAGATTCATCTTTCTAGCTCGTTCTTTAGATGTTCTTAATATGAGGTTGAGTTTGTTGGTTGAACACCCCAGGGTGTGTATGCTGACCTCATTCTTTTAGTCCAGCAACTTTTGCAACATGAGACTGCATCAAAATGAAAACATTGCTGGTGTAAAACACTAATAGCTCTACAAAATTTAACAGGATGTCAGTTATGAACTTCAAGGTTCCTTTTAGGAACACTTGGAGATCGGTCTTAGTATCTGAAGTGATCCGACCCCAAAACTACTACTAACTCAACTTTTGTACGCAGTATTTCAAAGATATTGTACTGAAAGAGTTGAACTTAAAGTGGTGGAATCATTAATTAAAGGTGAACTTCAGGAAGCCACCTCCTCTCTGTATTCACTGATGTTCAAATTTCAAGTAAAATGAAGCTTCTGAATGGTTCCCGCTGCTCTGTATGTTAAATATATGCTGCTCTGGTAAAAATATATTATCAGCGGGAATCCTCACTTCCAGTTGGCCTTAAATTACCCTCCTTGTGAAGTTACCTGTTTGCCCTCCTCATTAAGTTGCCAGCCTGTCTTCTTTATCAAGTTTCCAAATCTGCCCTTCTCATCAAGTTGCCTATTAATCCTCCTAATGGTAGTTTTAGGTATTCTTAATCTTCTGGTCATATGTAACATTTATTATATTACACACACATTACAGTAACCTCTAAGTAACCCTTTGTTTTTATATTATTATAGTTTACTTAATTAAGTAATATTTTTTATTCATATATCTTTGGCTTATTATGTTTTGTTTAAAACTTTTAAATTATATTTTGTTTATGAATTTTTTAATTATGTTGATTATTTATAATTTTTAGTTTTCATCTGTATTGAGCATATCTTGAAAAATGCATAGCTAGTTAGGTTGTTAAAAAAAATAAAATTTTTAGTCATTTATTGATTGAATACTAAAGTGGTATTACTTCCTCTGAACGGAAGCACTATCACAATCTATGTTTTTCTCATCTAAATATAAAATGTATATTATTTTATTTTTTCTTAGGTTGGGGAACGGATTCGAGTAATTCTAGACTGTGATGATAACACTTTATCATTCGAAAAAAATTATGAATTTCTTGGAGTTGCTTTTAGAGGTAAATTGGTTTTGTTTATTAAGCTTGTTATTTTTGAAATAAAGTTTTCATGTATTTGTTTTTATTTTTTAATCTTGAAGAAGTTTTTAGCCTTGAGGTAATTTTCTTCTAAGATTCAATGAGTTGGATGGACTGATATTCCACCTTACTCCTTAATGAGGAAATAATTTTACTGTATTCATTTGCCTGTTTATGAGACTATAATTTATGTTTTAGATTAATGTATTAACTTATGTTTCTTTTAACCAATAAATTAGTTTTAAGTTAATAGATTAAATTATTAATGGTATAAGATTTTTTATTCCTAATTTTAAATATTTTTTTATTTTGTTTATGTTTTAGCTACTTATAATCATTTTGAAATCCAGAATATGCATATTTCTTGTAATGATAAAATTGCAATTCATTCTTGACATTAGGGATTGTGCCTATTCTTTATTTTGAACTAATCAAAATAATTTTTATTACTTCTGTGAACTAATAAAGTTTTACGAGTTAATATTTAACCAATTTAAATAAAAGAGAAAGTTCACAATTTGACATATATCATAATAAGAAATAATTTATAAAAACAAAAAAAAAATTAATATTTAAAAAAATATTTGGAAAGATCATTGAAAGTTTAATTGTCTAATTAAAACAATCAGACCTTTATACAAAGCACTTCTTCTTTTATTGAATACTAAAAAAATGAAAATCTGATTACTGGCCTAATATCCTAATATTCCAGATAAAGAAAAACAACAAATCGAAAACCAGAAGAGTGTTCTGACTGACACACCAACTTTGTTTCACAGAAAATCTAAGTATTGATAAACAATGAAACCAGCAAACAACTGTGGACTGTGTGCTTCTCAGGTCCCAAATGAGGATTAATTTAATTACACAGCTCCATGTAAGGCCCCTGTCTCCATTGACGTTAACTATAGTGGTCTCACAGACTGATGTTCCTGTCAAATAGTTAAATTGGTTTCTTAGAGAATCTTCTTCACTAATAATTTAAATTAAAATGTAACTTTATTTGAACATTATCAAAAATAGAACTCACTAAAAACTTTTATTATTAGCTACATATCCAGACAGAGTCAAAACACTGCTCTCTGATTAGAAGACTGTTGTTAGAGTACTTTGTGAAATTTCTCTTATTTTCCCCTTTCCAAGGGTAATAAACTTTTAGAATTAATAATTTGTTTTAGGCAATTTTTTTTTTTTTTTTTTTATAAAATAATACTTTTTATTTATTGATAGATATTACAATCTGCCACACAATTGTGGGCAATAGGTAATAGTGATGGATGATCTCATACATAATAAAATTAAAAAAAAAATAATTAAATAAAAAAACTCTTAAAATATATACAAACAAAAGAATAAACAAAATGAACATAATCAAACTATTAGTCAAAATTAGAACTGTCTTTGGGTTGTAATTGCTTTATAATTAACACTATGCAGTGGAT
The DNA here is from genome assembly GCF_000696795.3 of Halyomorpha halys. Taxonomy (NCBI): domain Eukaryota; kingdom Metazoa; phylum Arthropoda; class Insecta; order Hemiptera; family Pentatomidae; genus Halyomorpha; species Halyomorpha halys. Next base: position 70,501 of record NW_027105791.1, read on the forward strand.
ACTTAGATCTAGTCCTAACTTTAATAGGTAACTATTCTTTTTTTTAATGAATACCACATCTGTGGTTGGCAAAAGTCTGAAGAATTAAAATTGCCAAAATGGGGCTCTCTGTTCAAGAGATATTAAAAAATAAATTATGTGGTTAGCATGACACCAACATGCTATCACCAGCTGTTAGAGTATGAAACCAATCTGTTGTCACTGGCAACTAGCATTTGGTTTACACATGACAACATTGGTGTCACCGACATAAAAGTATTAATAATGGCATTGTAATTCAAAAAAGATTTATTGACTCATACTAATTTTAATTATGATTGTTTCAATTATATATGTGTTTATTACTTTATTTATGCATTTAATTTTATTTCTCAGGTTTACCAGATAGAAAATTATATCCGTCGGTTTCAGCTGTTTATGGCAATACGGAAGTTTCTATGGTTTATTTAGGGCCTCCATTAGATGGCTAACGTCTAGCACATACTGTCAGTGGACATTATACTCCAGACTTTAGAGGAATTGATGCAATTTGCTTAAAGTTGTCACCATTTTTTTTTTTAGTTTTTGTTAACTTTTATCTATTTATTTTGTTAAAACAATGAGGCAAATAAGGTTAATCCAGGTACATATTCTTTTTGCTTAAACATTTATAATGGAAATGTGGCATTATAATTATTACTAGAATTAATGATTTTTTTTTTGTGTGACTGATATTTTCTTTATAGTTTTTATGGATGATAATGATTTGTATTGCTGAAAAACCTTTAAGCTATTATGGTTTTATCTATTTTAAAACATGGTTTATTTAATATTATGAGTATATCTGCATTTATTTTCTGATACTCATTGGTATTTCATGCTTAGTATTTTAATTTTTTGTTTTAACTTTCTATGAATTTATGCTAGTCATACTAAAGTTCTCATCAATTTTTAGTTTATAAATATTTAGTTTTCAATTTAATTTTATATTTTTATCAATTCATTATTAGGCTTAACTTATAGTTTTATACTGTAGGTATAAAATTATCACAAAAGTCATTTTATTTATTAAAAAGTTGTTTGTTAAAAGATATGAAGGTAGAAGTCTTATTCTAAGTTGAAAAACATTTGTTTTAATTTTCAAACATACTCGGAGGATATATTTTTTCAAACTGCAGTAATGCATATATATGTCTCAGAGATCAATTAGGTCTTAAAAACAGTTTTTATTAGATTCAATTATAATGTATAGAGTTTTACATTATTAAAATATAAATTACATCCATTATTAAGATGAATAACAAGTGACCTAATAAAGAGAAATTGTTAGAAACTATAGACAATAATAGATAAAACATCGATGTGTTTGAAAAAATATTGAAATCAGTAAAATAAATTAAGTACACATTAATGAAATAAATATCACAATTCAAATGAAATGTCACTTAGTATTTAGGCTGTCAGTTAGGTGCACTAAACAAATGAAGTGAAACTCCTCTAGGTTTAACACTTGTATAATTATTTCATGCCTTTTGAAGAATGACAATTTAAACATAGTGATATTTTGGTTATTTATTTTCAAAAAATGTAAAAATCATATGATTTGAGTGTTTTTTTTTTTTTTTTTTTTTTTTTTAAATAAACGATTCATATTGAATGCCAGAATTGAGTTTTACCAATATTTTAACCTTTCTGCCATAGTGCATACAAATGATTTGCTATATTTTAATAGTTTGTTAATGTTGCTTTATTCTTCAGATTATTCAAAACAATAGGAATATTTTGTCAAAAAGTGGTAATTGTCATTATCCATTAGAAGATATTCAATGGTAAATTACCATTCTTTTGGCTTGCATTTTGTAAAATTGTCCATGTAGAAATTCGATAAAACGGGTCCTGTTGAGAGGAGTTTTACTATAGTTAATAGGAGCTATGAACAGTGTCTTTAATTTTTTTATTATCTACCATTTATGATGTCTTCCATTCTTAGTAGATTTTATTTTGGATTTAACTTGTCCACGTATACACAAATAAAAGGCAAAAAGAGTATATACTGTTCTCTCTATGAAGTTTTATGACTTCTCTTATTTGTATTTTGTAATTCCTTGACATTATTTTGAAATGCCTCATAATTCTTCACTGATATCTTGAATATTTCCTTAAAAAGAACTTAACCCAATAACAATAAATATTCTTTTTGGTTAAGAGGAAATGTTTAAAAAACATTTATATCAAGATTACATTCCTTGTTATCAATGTACTAATATTGTTATTGCACTATTTTTGTCTGGTGCAAAGTGAATATTCGTGTCCTTTTGAACGATTTCAAGTACAAATTGTAAATAGTTATATAAATGTATATATTTTGATAAATCCTTTTGTCCTTGTAAACTTTCCTTTATTTAAACAATGTTATCATAGCGATATAATTTGACGTTCAACGATATAAATATTTCTAGTCATGGTTATGTGTATAGTTATATTAATATATATTTAAATTATTTTATATTATGCTCAAAAATACCTATTGTGTGTTCTCTACTTATTCTCTTATTATTAGTTCCTAGTTTTTTTATATGTGTGTTTTTTTTTTACTGTGTATTGAGCTGTTTTATTTTTTTATAAATATTTTTAACAGTGAAGTGAAAATTTTCGATATTTTGAAAACATATAAGTTTTATGATTGTAAGACGAAGATACTGCATCGACTTTGTTTATCGTGGTTTGCTCTTTTTGGGATTGGGGATTGTAGGGAAATAAAATTTTATTTTTTGTAGTTGTGTGTTAAAGTTATTGTCTATCAACTAGTTGTTTTTAGTATATTCTGATAGAAATGTGGTGGCATGTGGCTTCATCGGAATGGGAGACCAGTGTTACCAAATAAAAAATCCATCCTGTCCTCCAAAGTCTAGTGTTTGTACTTCATTATTTTTGTCTTTAAAAGGTGCCTGATTTAGCATCAATCTATTTTTCTTGTTAATTCACTCTGTTCATGATTTGGTTTCATGGTTCAGGTGGGCCACACCTTTTCTACATTCTCATTGATCATTGTCTATCACATGGCATGCTGAAACTGAGTATGAACCATGGAAACTCAGGCTCTGTTTTCAGGATGCCCATGAGATTTTGTCTAAAGAAAGTCAATCTGGATTTGGTTTCTCTTAACTGCCACCAGCTGAACACAGACCCAATGCAAAATAACTCAGCAGCCCTCTTCTGCTCAATATTTCATATACATTTTTTAAAAATAATATTAATAAATCAAGATATTATAAAACTAAAGCTTACTACTATATTTTAATAATATGAATTGTAATGTAGTTATTATCTAATAATAATAATTATATTGATGTTTTACATAAAATAAAACACAGTTATTTTATAAAATGACTTAATAATGATGGTAGGAGTATAATTTAATTATAATTACTTGGATAAAATGTTCATAATAGCTCAAGTAGAGCTTAAAATGTTTTTATTTATAACAATTATCCTCAACACTCTTCTTACCTCCTTTTCTCTGAAAGTTTGAATAATTGATTCAAAATTCAATTTTCTTGCTGGCATAGATTGAATAAACAGCATTTTTTTCTCTTTAAACTCTAAGCAACTTATGGAGTACACTTTTGGAATATGATAAAAGTGTGAAATATTTTTTTTTTTAACCAACATTTTTATTTAAGTGGTGTTAGCTTTAAAAGATTTTTTTATTCCACTCTTAGTGGCCTCTCTTAAAAATCCAGGCTCTTGGGATTTTGAAACTCCCCTTGCCTCATTCCTGACTATGGAGTAAAAAGTGATATTATTTTCTTGAAAGCTTAGTTAGGATCAGTTTATTGTATTTCTACCCATTAGATACTTTAAAAAGTGACTATAAAGTAATTCTTTTGGTTATGAGAATTAATCTTATTTTTCCCCATTCATCCCAAAATATCAAAATAAAACATTTCCAAGTTTTAAAGTAAATTTTAGCTCTCTTTCTGTGCCAAATTTTAGCACTCTTTCTCTCTCCATCTCAATGGTGCTTAGTAAGATATTTTTTAACATGTTGACTGCCACAGTACTTTTCAAGATTTCAGTCTAGGAAGCCAATTTAAGTTTGGTCAGCTAAGCCAAGTAAGCAAACTACGAGTTATTTGGCTAGGGCGAGTTATCTTGTAGGTTGGCGTCACAGGCAATAACACCAACTACGAGTTATCTCGTCACGCAGTCAACGTGTTAATGAAGTACATATAAATTTTTATTGAAATTCAAGAATTGAACAAAATACTTCTGTTTAGAAATATCATAGATTTTTTCACTTCATTGTGATTTTATAATTCACATTTCATTTAACTTACCCACTAGAAAGTGAGCTTTTATTGTTAATTTTTGGAGTAAATTTAATTTACCTATAATCTATATTAATCTTTTACATTTAAGAAATAATGTTTTTTATAGAACCTGCCTCATGGAATATCAGTAAAATAATCTTTTTTAATCAATATTTTTTTTTTTCTGGTAAATATTTCCTTAACTTTCATAGTTTGTATGAATTAAATTTTTTTTATAAGTTATATTATATCAAAAAGCTTTTGAAATTTTAAATTGTTCACAGCCATTTTAATCAATCTAATCTGGTTTGGTTGTTAAAAAATAATAGTCCGTAAAATAGTTTTGATTTTTGTTTTATTGCTTTAATTTATAAAATAAGAGTTCTTTAAGGCATGAAAAATGGGGATATTGTGTTTCTTTTGAAGTAGGATATTTGATTTTAAATATAAAAAATTGAAATTTTTTATCCCACCTCTAATGAAAATGTGAGCAATAAATCGAAAACTATTTGGCACATAGTCATAAGTGGTTTTATCAGTTGAACCTTTATTTTTTAATTAGATGTGTAATCTAATAAAACAATCATTTCCATTTGTATGTAACTTAGCATTATGTGTTTGGCATTTATTTTTCCACAATCTATTGAAATGGCTCATGGTAAATAATCCCTATTTAGTGCCTTTTAACTTTATATGTATACTTATATATAGATATTTTATTGTAAATATGTTAAATAAGTAGCTGTTTCAAAGGTAAATTTATTTGATTTATTAATATAAATTTATGTATATATATTAATAAATCTCTACAAAATATTGAAATAAATTTATGTCTGGGACTTTAAAATTTTGACCTATTATATATGATTTAATGCCAAACATTAATCTTATAACTCATTCCAACAAAGTTAAAGCATCACATGTGCATTTTAACAGATTTTTTTATTAATTCAAATTAACTATTCATACTTACAGCTAACTAGCTGTAACTACAGTGCTGCCTAATAAGACTGTTAATCTTCCTGATTTTACTAGACCTCCCTTCTATAACTGTTTTCCACCTCATAACCAAAGAATTAGGACATAACTTGTCACTGATATTGCTTTAATATTGTTAGAAACACTAAGTTTGATGTGGAAAAGTTGTATTTTTTAAAATACCAAAACATTTAGTTGAACCCTATATCTACTGAACATGTATTTATCAAAACTGTTTATGTATTTTACATGAAAATATTTCTTTTACCAGTAGAAATTAAAATTTGAATTCATATTTCTTTTCTATTCTATAATTATATCAGGCTATTTATTTATTTTTCATATACTTCTTAACACGTTGACTGCCACAGTACTTTTCAAGATTTCAGTCTAGGAAGCCCATTTAAGTTTGGTCAGTTAAGCCAAGTAAGCAAACTACGAGTTATCTCGTAGGTTAGCGTCACAGGCAATAAAACCAACTACGAGATAACTCGTAGTTGGCAGTCAACGTGTTAATAAGAAAGAAGAATGTACATCTTACCTTATTTGGCAAGGCAATGAAATTCCACCATGCTTTGGAAGTAAGTTTTTGAAAAAGTTGTATTAACTGTCTTTATATAACGGATGTGCGGCTTTCTTTATTTGTTATTCTCTGCATTTAAAATTAGTAATTTTTGCTAAAACCCGATTTAGACTTTGTTTCCTACTGTCAATATGTCCCTCTAATCAGTGGTTCCCTACAGATGGTCCATGGGAGCCTTGACAATGGACCGCAGAAAGGTCCAACAGTTTAATTGAAAGATTTTTCGAATAACTAAGGTTTTTAAAGTGATGTTCATTAAATGAGAAAAGCCCTACATTCAATGACTAAAGTTGTTTTATTAAAGTTTCTTAAAAAGTAAAAAAATATTATTTTTATATGATAAAAAATAATTTTAGCAACTTATGCATGAAAAATCTTATGAATGTATTTTAGAGATACTTTTTAATCCATGACCATTTTATTAAACCATAGAATTTATTCTTTAAATAATTTGTATTTGTCGATAAACCAAAATTTGCTCACTGATTTTTTTATTTTTTTTTATTTTTCATGACTTAGTTATTACTAATTAATGATTTCTTGTAATTTTTTTTAATACAGCATCTTTTGTTCCATACATGTATTTATAGTTCTTATAATAATTTACTTTTTTCTGCCTTGGCTATAACGCAGATACTTCTGTAATACAGGTAGTCTCATTTCCTATTTATGTTTAAACCTTTTACTGGGGTAAGTTTCCAACCCCCCTCGCTAAGTTCAGGTGGACTAATACATTTTAATTTCTGGTTTAGTGCACTCCGTACTTCTGCTGGTTGGGAACCACTGTCATAGTAATTAAATGGAGGTTAGAAGTTTGAGTTAATAATGGACTTTAATAGGCTAGGTTCATTAGTTTAGAAAATTTCGCTTTCTTTAGAAAGTTCTGTGTAGCATTTTTTTTATTATTATTTTTTTAAGTAACCTTCAAGTTCAGTTTATAGATTTCATCAGTTTGAGGTTCATCTGTACCTTGTTTGGCATAATGCAGGTACAATGTTTTTGTTAAATTATTTAATTGATTGACAAAGTTAGTACAATCAGAGATATAGGACATTTCAAATAGCACAATCGTAAACAAATTAAATAAATAATAAAAAATAATTTAAAAATCAGATTCACTGTTTTTTTAATTGATTTTTCAATCTTCAATTGAATTAAAGAGTAAACATATTAATTGTTTTGATGCAACAATTAGAAATGATGAATAAATTCAAATTTTGCTATACTTGAGGTTTTGGGATGCATTAGGTTTGTTGGATAATGTATTCTTACTCCTGTGTATTTGTATGTAATTATTATATTTGCTGTATTTGGTAGTACTGATTAATTTAGATTGTAATTTATGTAATTTTTTTAGTATTATTTTTTTCTTACCCTTATAATTTTTAATACTCATTAACTAGTCAATTTTAGGTTTTATTTTTCAGCTAATGAATGTATTTTGATTAATATCAGATTTTAATTCTTAAATGACATTAAATAGACTGCCTAGTTTTCATGTGATACAAAATAATTTACTGTGGTTTTATTTATTGTTTTTTACTGAATTTATTTATTGTTATACCATAGTTTTTTTGTATATTTTGTTTTACAATTCCCTATTTAATATTTTGTAAGTATATACTTTGACTGTTTTGTATAATTTTTTTTTCTGTGATATGATTTTACACTGATATAAATAAGTTTTTATGCTAATTTTTCTTTGTTCTATTTTTAAATGTTTTTCCTTATTTTTTTTAAAATTTTCCCATTGCTATTACTAATTGTTGAATATGCAGTTTTTCAAAATTATTTCAGTCATTAATTTAATATTTAAAATCTTCCTTGTTCATATTCCTATAATGAAACACATGGAATTAATTCTTTGAAATATATTTTTTTGGATGAATAAAGCTTAATATTTATATTTTTCTATTATGATTCTAAGTTCTTGCATATAAAACTTCAAAGATTGTATTTTATGGTGTTATTGTGTACTTCTAGGTTTTAAATGTCTCGGAGGTTCTAAAAAATATAAAACTAGTCATTGTTGAATCATATGGTCAAGTGTCTAATTTGACTAGACTTGGTATGATATGCATGGTACAGCTATAATAAGATAAACTATTCAATGATATTATTCTAATAATAATAAGAGTTTGCAAATAAGATCCTGAAAAAAAGTTACCTCAAACACCTCTTACCATCACTAAAACCATTAAAAAAATTATCATGATAATCTAGCTCCTTCCTACCATTTCAAAGGGAAAGAGAACAAATTTCTTAGCATAATTGAAACTAATCTACCATCGGCTAATGAAAGAACTAAAAATAGGATGAAACAAGTGTTTAATCCCTATAGCACAATCTTATAAAATAAAAAACAAAATTATAATAAAATTAATTTAATGTCTCAATATCATTTGAAGTAATGAAATAGATAAGAATTAAAAAATGGTTGGGTTTGTCCTCAAAGATCTATAGACAGTATAGTGAATGGCCTTTGGGTTATTAAATTATTTATTGATTTGTTCAATTAAATCATGGCTTAACATTGAAGTATGGCATGGAAATGCTAAAGGAGATTCATTAATTTTTTATCACTTTTAAAATAATTTAATCAGCTGTCTACAGTTGACTGTTGATTTGAAATGAGAAGATGGTTAGGGGTGTGGTCATTAATGACACACAAAGAAGTAAAACTCATTTATGCTGACATTTTGACCTGAATTTCAGGTCTAAAAATAAAAACGAGATAACAACCTTAATTCAGAGAAAATAAAATAATAAGAAGCAAACATGGAAAACAAATATACATAACAATAAATTAAGTAGATAGTGGATGATATTAATAGGAGATAAAATATAATATTATAGAGGTAAGAATTATACAAAACAAATGATAAAAAAATTATCACAAATCAGACAGTGCTCATGTGAATTCCTCATTATTTAAATTTTCTCCCGCACCATTCATTATGTTTATTTCTTTATTTAAATGAGCACTGTCTGATTTGTAATAACTTTTTTATCATTTGTTTTGTATAATTCTTACCTCAACAATATTTTATTTTAATATAATATGAGAATGATAAGAGTTTAGAAAACAGGATTTTGCAATATAAAAAGAATAATATAGATAAATGATGAATACATACTAATTAGAAAATAATCAGACAATAACAAAAAATAGTAACACAAGGGAGAAAGAAGAAGTAGAGAAAAAGAAAAATACCTGTTAGGTGAGAATGTAAACAAAGACATGAATGTGTTCATTATTTTATTGTTAAGGTTATTGATGAGGTAAATTATGATGGTAAATAATTAATCGTACGTCAAAACTGATTAATATAATAAGTATTTCTTTATTATTTTAGGTACATGACAAAAAAAAAAAATCGCCCCCGGGTGGGCTCGAACCACCAACCTTTCGGTTAACAGCCGAACGCGCTAGCCGATTGCGCCACGGAGGCTTCGCTCTGTTCCAGCCAAAAATACAGTATTAATGGTTGTTGCATTGGCTCACAAATAAATTTTTAAATTCCTTAGTTAATTAATGACGCCGGCCGCTGGACGATGTAATAAAATTTAGCCCAAATATTAAAAAAAGACTATTGTTGGGGTTTTGATTGCAGGTGCAGGTTGGGGGAATTTTTTTACCCTCTGGGATTTTTCAGGGAGAGAATGTTTTTTTTTTTTAATGTACTGCTAAATGTAATCCATATTTTTATTTCCCTAGAAACATAAAATTTTATTCTTATTCTTGAACAAGATCTAATTTACAATTTTTTAAAATTTATTTAATCAAGGTGAAGTTTTAACAACCCAACCTAAATTTGGTAAATGTTTACCTGTTTCAGTCTTACAATTGTTTTTAGTTTTAGTTCAGATTCATTTATTTTTATAGATGGGATGTTTAAATGTTTAATACATATATACATATACCCACTATTGCCTAGTAGTGTTATGGAACAATTTTAACCAAAAAGTTTTAATGGTTTTTTTGAGATAGTGAATGTTTACTTCAATTCATAGTTGATTTAAGGTGAAGACAGGTAAATTAATGTTGCACTGTTAATATTTCACCACATTTTATGTTCAACTTTACGACCTTTCTGCCTATCAAGAAATCTGTAAGTCTGATACATTTTAATCAAAATATAAATAATGGAAGATTTTATAAACTTCATTATTTATAATTTGATTAAAGTATGTCAGATTCATAATACCACTAATGTACAGCTTTTATTTCTGAAGTTGGCTTAACAGGTTGAAAAGTTGTAATCTTATTAATAAACTGAAGATGAAGTATCATCCTACATTAATTTAATAAATGTTTTATGTTTCAGTTTTAATCTTGTTCGGAATTATTACTTTGACCTAATCATTTAACTAGTTTTACATAACACCATTTAATACTAAATATGTTTCTTAGTATGCTGATACTTGAATATGGAATAAATTATGTGGTCAAATATGAATATAATTATTTTAGCTAATAGTTTTGTATCTTTTTTTTTTTGTTTATGAAATGTTCATCTTTGTTTTTTTTCTTTTAAGTTTGTTTGTAATCATTAATTTATGTGTTTAGTACAGGCAAAAATTTAAGAAGTAAGGTGCACAAGCATCAAGACATAAGAAATCTTAGACAATGCATATTCAGTAAACTAAAGTTAGGTAGGTGGACAGGGGGTGAATTGAAAGGAGGATCGGATGTGGTGAAGAGTTATTCTACAAACCACATATAACCAAGTGCTTGTTCCCATAGTATTCACCTTAAATCCCCGAATGATGGTTATCACACTCTTTAGTGGATGCGCTTGCAGTTGAGTGGGGGCAAGAGGGTACTCACCTTAGAACATTAAGGAATGGGTTCCACACTCTGTAGTTGAGTGTTTGTTACACTTAGTTGAGTGGGAAGTGTAAGTTCTAAGAATATGCAACTTAGATCCTTTGTGGAAGGCCAGAGATGACAGAGAGGGACCCTTGGTTACACACACAGATATCGAGGAATAGCAGTGACCCAAAGGAGATTTTGAGGAATAAGTCTCTCATCGTCAAAAAAGACAAAACAGTGATTATTGATGAAATCTCCTCATATAAATTCTGTTGACGACCCTGAATCAAATACCATGACTGTTCCTGTCTCGTCAACAGTATAATAATAAAATATGTTCCTGTAAAACATTACATGTTTTTGAAAAATATAAATATTTGGTGGAAGAATGCTGATTGACCATGTGTATCCACAGTAACACCTAAATATTTATAACGGAGTGAATTTGGTACATGTGTGGTCAATTAAAACTCAAATAGTAAATTGGTGTACTATTTTATAAAAGCCAATGTAGAACAATGTTCTACGCCAATGTTGAGTCAATGTTCTATTTTATTAGAGCCAACGTATTTTATATATTGATATGTATGAGAGGCACCAGCTGGAGTTTTTTAACTTAAAATAATTTCTTTTGTTGGCATGCCAAAGATACCGCCGGACCTAGGCAAAAATCCGTCGGCAACAGATCTAAAGAAATGTACAAAGATATATAGATAACAGAGGGTATGCACCCTCTGGGAACCGTTAACCGTGTAGGCAGAGTTAAACAAACAAAC
>NW_027105791.1:82943-83369 GCF_000696795.3 Halyomorpha halys
CTCGTATAATGAATTTTTATGTATCGGGGATTTTTCATGGAGCCCCTCTACTAGAGATACTTCATTTGCTAATCTAACTTTGGTTTCTTCTGGAATTGAGAGACTGATTAGACATCTGAGATTAAGACACACTACCTCCCTGGCTGTGGACCACGGACATTAACTTCTATTCCTTCATTTTGTTCCCTGGCATCTACTTGGCCAATCTTTAGAGTTTCACCAATACCTACATTTGTCTTACAAGTTACTTTATCTTCCTTGAGAACTTCATATTCATTAATTAATGCAGACTCAACTCCTTCTTGTGCATCTGAAATAGTTTCCATCTCTTCTTCGAGAATTTCAGATACATTGTTAATTGCAGGGATAACTCTTTCTTGCCCATCGTAAATTATTTCTCTTTCTTTAGTTCCCGTATGATTGCCA
>NW_027105791.1:84358-85073 GCF_000696795.3 Halyomorpha halys
ACCTTTGTCGCTCATTTCTATCCTCTTCGTATCCTTTCTCTAAATCATCTATACTCTTTTTTATTGTTAGTAGGAAGGCCATCACTGGGTCCTTTTCTCCCGTACAAATGTTTTCCGCTTCCTGTTGCCCGTTACAGGTTCCTCCTGTATTATTTACCCTCTGTGCAGGAATTATTTCTTGCTGGGTTATATTCTTGACTTGGGTCACTGTTTCTCCAGTTGGCCCCTGTTCTGTCGGTTCTTCGGGTTTCTTATGATCAGAGTCTTCTTCTGACCGTTCTGGCTGTGGCGGATCATTTTTCCTTACCCTTAATGCCATTTTAACAAAACGTGTGCGTATGTTATCCCTTTTAATTTGTACGTTCAATGAATAGTGGGGTTAAGCGCTAACACAAACAAAGTAAATTCCCGAAAAACTATTAATAATTATCTAAAGAATATCCTAATTAAATCAAGCCATTTTATATTCCAATTCCAAAATAGGGTGTGATTATTCATAACTAGACTGGACCTCGATCATAATGAGCAGAGGTAACATGAAATACGAAAGAATAGAGTGGGCCTAAGCATTACATTAAAAATTTATATCAAATCATATAAACTATAAATTTTAATTTTAAATAGAGAGTGATGAGTCACCACTATACAAGGTATTAATCATAATGAGCAAACGTCATGCGAAATACGAAAGAATGGAGTGAGCCTGAGGATCATA
>NW_027105791.1:86607-96987 GCF_000696795.3 Halyomorpha halys
TTGTAAATATTTCTTCTCCCCCCCTATTATCTATATTATTATTTATTGTTTACCTAATCTTAATATTTCTTTACATTGTTTACTTTAAAATTATTTTCATTGTTATGTGACATATTTAACTGCCATCCGCACTCCTCCCAATACAAATGGTTCACTCTGACTTTGACGTCCGTCAAAACAGGTATGAACTCTGTCTCATTAATTTTCATTTCATTTTATTCTGATCCTTTTTCATCTCTTAATTTGTACTTTCTTCAATATTTCTTCTCTTTTTCTGTTACTATTATAGTTTTCATTTATTGTTTATAACCTTTAATTTTTCTTATTACATTTTACGTTTCATTGTATACTCCTGTTATTTTCCACTAAAATTTTTTTTTTGTAACTATGTCAAGTGTTTGTGTCTTTTTTAGCCCTGACGAAGCCCTGCAACGTGGGGCGAAACGTTGGCTCTATTAAAATAGTACACCAATTTACTATTTGAGTTTTAATTGACCGCACCCGGACCAAATTCACTCCATTATAAATATTTAGGTGTTACTGTGGATTTATGTATTGAAACAATACAGCAATAAATATTAGATTATATCATATGGTTATTACAAGATAAAAGTTGAGCTATTTACAAGAAATTAATATGAGACAATCTTGAATCGTTGTTTAAGTCAGGTTGTACAGGCTATCACAGCTCTCACCTGTAACACCTCCTAGAAGCTTTAACTTACTTGGAGACTATTAGGATAGTACCAGGCTGCTACCGGACAATTTTGGTTGGGGAAAAGTTGGTGGGTTTAGGGGAAAATCAAGAAGAATTTAGGATGTAAAAAACATGGCTTACCTGGAAATCCTGACTTCAACCATATTAGGAGCTTTAATACTGCCAGAAATAAAATTGATGTAAAATAAGAGTAATTACAAAATACCAATAGTTCATAAGAACTGTTATTAAAAATATACTTTTCAATAAGTATTTTGAAGAAAAAAAGGCCCTCAATAAATATACCATTAATATTTGGAATAAACTTCTGAACAATAAAATCATCATATAGACTATTGAATTCCAAATTTTCTTTTTCTGTATGAAACTAAATAGAAAAATCAGATATTTAAACTGTATGAACTTATTGCTGTATGTGCTGGTGGGTAAGGGACTTTGAATACATTGTCTTTGCACTAAATCACTTGCTGAAAGTTTTTCTTAATCAATCACTTTTACTTTTTAAATGCAATGCTATATATTAGTCTTTAGAAGGGTGACTAGATTTTTTATAGCTCCACATACACTAATCGTAATTTAGATTAATACCGTATAAGTATTAATGCTTCACAATAATAGCGACACTGTTTCTTCGTAATAGGATTATTGAGTGTTAAACATACTGATATTTGTATTTGAAAAAAAAAAAAATTCATTTGTATACCTACAATACAGATGAAACCCCAGAGTGGGAGTAGGTTACTAAATTATTTTGACCAGGAGTAAAATGTTGAAATATATTCTAACCCAACTCTTACAGCTTGGGTCAAACCTGCTTTATTATTGAACTCTAATTGTTAGGGGGAAAAACTGTTGAAAGTACATAATTAAAAATGTTAAATTAAAGAATAATAATTTTTGCATGAATAATGAAATAGATTGTTTAAAATTAAATCAAAAAATTTAAATTAAAGAATAATAATTTGTGCATAAATAATGAAAAAGATTGTTTAAAATTAAAATATAATGTTCTTCTTCTTTTAATAAGTAGTAATTGATCAATAATGGTGTTAAATTTTACTCTCAACTTTTTTCCTGTTGTTTAATTTTACTATTTTAAAAAATAAATCTTTTACTTGTTGCTGAAATACACCAGATTTTCTTGAAAGGAAACTTATTTACATTTTGACTGCCTACTGCTTGTCTTCCTGTGAAGGTTTGGCTAACTTTTTTTCATTCCTCTTGGTCCTCTACTTATTCATGGCTGATTAGAAGACAATGTGGGCTCCTAATGAATATTCATGGTGTCCCCTACTATTGCCTTACATGGACCTTGCTGGCCAATCTAATTTATTTTTCACAGTTTCATTGTTTATGCAGGGTGAATTGTCACTTTTGTTTGCAGGCAGCAAACTACAAGTACCTTTATTGTTAGATTTATTATTTATATAAGATAAAAGATATATTCAAAGATTTGTTAACAATCAAGCTTGAGATGACGGTCCAGCTTTATGCCCAAATATACGATGAGTTGGAAGGTGAGCCCACCGTGTCATTGGCATGGAGAGTCTTCGGCAGTCTTGATCTCATGTACTGTGTGTGCGCAAACACACCACAGTCCGTTTTTGCTGTATTGACTGATATATTCAATGATAATAATGATGTTAATCATGCCCAGCATTTCTTTGATGAAAGGCTGAGAGATGGGTGGCGAAATAATAATTGGAGGTAGGTGCCTGACTGCTAGTTTGTCGATTTCATTCTTCCGCACCAGGGCATTGTAGATTTTGGGATGCACCAGTATCCCATGCTCAGGCCTGTCCTTAACCGAAAGGTCTTGTTCAGGAAAACAAATTTCCCTTGGTCTGGAGGCTACTTCTTTCCTCTAGCTTCATTCTCTTCTTGCTTTAATGTTACTTCATCATCGGAGGCTGGAAGAGATACTGCTTCTGTCGATGCCTGACGTTTAATGCTAGACCTGGTACAAGCCATGTCTGCAGTGGTGGTGGTAGACCTTAGTCCCCACTAACCCCCCCCCCCGGTAGAAGAATGAGGCTGGATCTCTAGAAGTGCAACGCTACCTGATTGGTTGTAGAAATTTCCTCCAGAGTGAATCTTGTACCCTACAGCATAATGCGCTAACTCAAGGAAATTCAAAAGAATTTATATATAGGGGGCAGTAAAAAGGATGTAATAACCTAGATGTTGATCGCCCTGAATAAAAATCTAATCTATATAGGGGGCTGGGAAGAATGAGAGCTGGAGTTCCGTCCTCTTCAACTGCTAGCTGTAGAATTGGTGCTGAATTTATTTATTTTTTTTAACCTTTTAAGTTTATTTACTAAAATATATGGTAACTTAATTTTAAGACAAAATCTAAATATATATAAACAAAAACCCTTCTATTATTGGCACATGACATTATAAGGAAGGGATGCAGGGCCGCTGAAGGCAGGGGTTATAATATTTGTCGAGGTGCCGACGGCCGGGGTACAAGAAAGGGAAGGGACCACTTCACTGTTAGGGAAGGAGGCTATGTAGACTTCAGGCTGCAGAAAACCATTTGATTTGTAATTTAAATATACTATGCACGAAGAGCTGCTCTCTTAAATTTCTACTTATGTTTTAATTTTTACTTTATATGAAGAAGACTTTTAAATGTGTAACGGAATTTGTTTAGAATACTTGCATTCCAATCGAGTTCAATGTTGACTCTTAAATGTTCGGAAGTATTTATTATTTATCATAGTTAAATTGCTCAAAATCAACTATGCTTGAGATGGTGTACCCAAGTAACCAATGACCGACACTTTTGTGTAGAACAATTCGTGATTCTAATCAAAGAAAAGGAAGGAACTTTGATCTTTCATCTGTGAAAACAATGACATGCACTCAGAAGTTCAGAAAAGAATCCTAATTAGCTGAGCTATTATGGCCTAATCGGAAAGGGAGCCTGTTCGCGAGGAAGACGAGAACTCTAATTTACAAGATCCTCATAGGGCTGGTACTCACTTAAGCCTCAAAGTAATGGCCCATCACGAAACAATGCGAACAAGACCTTCAATTCTTCGAGCGAAAGATAATTCAAAAGTATGTTGGTCTATGCGAGGTGACAATAGAAGAAGAACATAAGACAGCTTTGTAAGCCGTCTGGTGATTTATACATAGTAAGTTATATATTAATTGGTGGAATACACTGGGAAGGTTCCTTAAAATAAGTTTTCGAATTGTCCATAACTTAATTTTGTTCCTTTAAATACTTTTTACTTTATTTAAGGTTGTTGTTTAAATGTTATATGTATATACGACATGACTCCAAATACATCGATTCTTTTGAAAAAATAAAAAGGAATGATCTTACTTTTTGTTTTACAGACAATTATTTTGGCCTTTAAGAGGTTCCGTCTTCTGTTTTTATGGCCTATCATTAACTGAGATTGATGGTTATAGGAATACAAAATCGCTATGTCATTTGGGCCCTCAGTCACGAAGAAGATTTATCAAGGATAAGAAACTGAGGTGAAAAGAAGAAGGAGAAGGAGCGTATATATATCCCAAAGGAGTGAGTGTTTTGAGAGATGGTTGCCTTCTTGTTAGTGCTGATTGCTCGGTATCGTCCTCCCAGGACAGCAACTTACCTTCCCCTCCCACAGAGGGTCCTGTCCGCTTCATTCTATTAACTGATTTTTTTTTCCTTTCCGTCGACTCATTTTTGTAAATTTATGGCTAGCTGGAAAAAAAAATCGATTACCACGCTTTTCTGAATTATTTTTTCTTTTAAAATATTACTGTTAAATTCATTAATGAGAACCATTGGATACAAACATGATCTTCTTTTGGATGATATATAATAAAGTTTGTGTCGTATATAACTCTATTAATATAATTAACTGCTTTAATTAAATGTTCCCATTAAGTAAACTTAATGGGAACATTTAATTAAATCAGATTAACTGCTTTAATTAAATTTCAATCCCCAAAAGATGGAATGGCAACTCGTATTTAGGTAATCCTTTGCCATTAGAAAGTATAAGCGGCTTTAATCCAACCTATACAGGTTTTCATTAAGTGGAATGCAAGTTAAGAACAAGTGGTTAGATTTACTGGAGCCCTCCTTTGTCCTCCTTTCGAGTGCGAAGTTAAAATCTTGAATTCGGTGCTTATGATTTCAATGCATCCAAAACATTTTTGTAGATAGATTTTAAAGAATTTCGGTGAAAATTTAAAAGGTCAATCAATATGCATTTGTTTCATATATCACTCATCACAATTTAAATAGTTAATTTCTTGTGATCAATTTACTATTACGCATTAGTAGATAAAAAACGAATATAAAAATTATGTTATGTCTCATAGAATTAAGGTTGGTTCCGATGTCTAGTTTGAATTGAATCGCAAAAATTAAGAACTGTATAGTTAGTTTTTGGTTTCTTACTTTTAATACCGAACCTTTGTATTAGTCTAACATCGTCTTCAAGAAAGTTTATTGCAATATAAAAATGAAATGAGCTATTTGGTATCGGGTTTTCGGGCTACTTGGATGTCATGGGAAGAGTTTTTTTTGTTATGAAATAGGTTTTTTTTTTGCCCTGAAGAATGAGGTTTGGACAAGAAGTAGATGGGAAAAAAATCTGAATATCAAGGTGTTAAAAGAATCAAAGCGTTTTGTCCACCTAATGTTGCGATTTTTCAAGAAATTTCCATATTGGTATATGCTTTAAATTTAAGATTTGGTGTAAATGTGACTAGAGATAATTTTATTTTATTTACTTATTTTTTTCATGCGGTTAGTTTGATTATGTTCATCCTTCTGTTTCAATTTATTTTAAGAGAGATTTTATTTATTTGAATGTACTTTTTTTTATGTTATTTTATTTTAGTATGAATGTGATCAGTCATCATCTATTGCCCACAACGGTGTGGTTGATTGTAATATCTATCAATAAATAAAGTTTTTTGAAAAAAATAAAATAAAAAAATAAATATTGGTATAATGTTGGATCAATTATCCTTATCGAATTGAAATATTATAAATTAGGTATTTACTTAATCTTTTTTGAGGGTAGAATGGTAGAAGACTACGTGCTGTACTCCTCATACTTCTCTCTTCACAATCTTCGAAATTTAAAATGGTTTTCCACGATAGTTTGCAAATAGTAATCATCGTCGTCTTCGTAATAAAAATACATATTCATATTTTATAGATTCGCTGAACTTTGTGAAAATAATTTTTGTTCGAATTGAAAGATTAAACAGCTGCCCAGGAGAGAAATAGCTAATTTGACGTACCTCTACTACTCCTGTCTCAGATTGAGATTCTTTCTTAAGGCATGGAAACTAGCTATTCTCTTCCCGCTTCTGAGATGCGCGAAGACCGAATTCTAACCTGCCGACTACAGACCAATAAGCTTGCTTCCGCGCCTGGGCAAGGTTCTTGAGAAAATTATTCTTAATTATCTGAAAACCTACTGCTCAGAGCTGGAGCTAATTCTACCAGTAGTCTATTCTGTAGTATACTGACTTCCAGGTAGGCCTCTGCCCGGATCACCGCCTGGCGAAACTATAGGCTGA
Organism: Halyomorpha halys; assembly: GCF_000696795.3. Lineage (NCBI taxonomy): Eukaryota > Metazoa > Arthropoda > Insecta > Hemiptera > Pentatomidae > Halyomorpha > Halyomorpha halys. Next base: position 92,876 of record NW_027105791.1, read on the forward strand.
AGTATGGAAGAAGACAATCAAGAACGAGACAATAGCGATGATCTCAATAGACTATACGAAAGCGTTTAATCCCGTGTCCCATATTTTACTATGTAACACACAGCAGGACAAAGAATTTCTAGAACAGCTATGTTCTAGGAACAGCTATGCACTCTATTGAGATCATTCCTGCAGTACCTCTCATTAAGGGTATCCGAGGAGGTTCCACTCACCTTTGTGTAGTACCCTAGGGGTCTGTGCTATCTCCAATAATTGTCTTAGTATATACGGCTGGAACTGTTGGAGCCATGTATGACAAGTCTAATGTAGCTGCTTATGCCTTCGATATTACATGTCTACAGTTAAATATTACATCCAATATATCCAAGAAGACCGACTGTATCATTTTCTGCTCTCAGAAGAACAAGCGTCCTCTCCCTAAACTCTATAAGGCAACAGGACATAGGTACGATAATAGACCACATGCAGCATAGTATATCCGAGTGTCACCCTTGACAGACACCTGACGCAAGTCGCCACTGGAATAAGAAGATCAAGCAGGTTAAGACCAAGTCTTACAGGCTTAATCATCTGCTGACTTCTCCTAATTTTTCTCTCCGTCTCAAATTGATGATTTACAAGAGAGTAATCCTGCTAGTCCTACTCTAAGGAGCACGTATGCTGACCAATATAGAACCTTCAACGACCAAGCAGCTCCAACAGTTTCAGAGCGGTATACGTATCGTATTTGTCTTTTAAAAGTTATAACAGTCGAAATCGACGTGCACTTTCCTGTCTTTTAAGTCTTATATGAGTTTCAGGTTTTAAAGATTTTGACGACTGTCTGTCGAGATGTAGTCCTTAGTAGCGGATCTATTCATCAGGAATAAATGGAGCATTATTGAAAGATGTAGGGCAGGTCATGGGAACTTATAGTTGTAAATGTAAGTATGTAACTATTTGGAAGTATATTAATTCTAAAGATATATTTTGTAAGTTTTCATATTGAATTTTAAAATACAATCTAAAAATATACTTTTCTAATAATTTCTTTTAAATAAACTTTAAAATAAGTATCTTGAATGTGTCTGGAAATTTATAGTTCTCCAATTAATAAACGGGTTTCTATATGAACGTCCTCAAGTACTTCAAAAAATATATGATACAGAATCTAGTACGCTGTATCTCTACTGATTATTGCCTAATTTATATTATCTTTTGTAGAGAATTAAAATATCTTTCAAATGATTGTACTACAGTTTATCATGAAACAGGAAGTTTTTGAATTATGTCTTGGTCAAATTTACTTTTCATCATTCTCGTCGGGGATTCAGTCTATACAAAAAATGTACTGGACTTTAAGAAGCACAATTCTCGTAAGCTCAAATAAAATTCATTAGAGCCGTTTTTGTGCTATAGTCTATAACAAAACACATTTTTGGCTGTTGAAATCAGATTATATGGTTCACCAGTATCGGAGTCCGAACCCCTCCCTCCCCCCAAAGAAAAAGGTAACAATATCGATTCACCATTCAATAATGGAACTGGCATACTGACAGACAAGCTTTTTTTCTTATTACCATGGGTACTAAAACAGAGACTTTTGGTTATAAATTTTAAGGATATAGATATTCTAGGAAATTTAATTTTAAAAAACATCATATACAAGATTAGAATGATATGGTAAAAAGAGGTTTGTTCGTTTATTTATTTTTAATTACAAATGGCTTTGGAGTTGTTATAATAAGGCCTTGTGAATTTTTATGTTAATCTTCATTGATCGACGATATTATTCTATGACGATTAAAACAGATAAAATGTATCATTTCCATCTTATTAAATAAACAAAAATTCTATGTTATTCTGGAACAAGTTTCCATAGCTCCATTAGTTGTATCTGAAACAAAGAGCATCGATTTTAAATAATTTAAATTTATATAATTAAAATTTTCAATGATAATTCGTAGTATTTAACACAAACAGATTCGGCAAAGCTGGACTTACCCTTGACTACACCTTTTATCCAATCCAAATAGTAGGCAACCTCGGTGTTGACTGCAGGGTTCTCTGAAGCACACTCCCTACCAAAGGAAACCAGTCCTACTAGAACGTACCCAGGTATTATAGGATCGATGGCGATGAGAGGTCCACCAGAGTCACCCTGTTGCATAAAAAATGTGCTTTTTTAAAAATGTACATATCATAAGAGCAGGTTCTTCAGTAGTATCTCTTTAGATACCTGGCACGAATCCTTCCTCTTCTCATAGGTACAGAATTGAGATCTGAATTTCTGGAGTTCACCATGGTAGAATCTGTGACAAGTCTCCCAAGGAATGACTCTAAGAATAACTTCTCTCAGAACCCTAGAGGTACGCCCTTCGTGTTTTGTAAGTCCCCAACCTAGAAGGAAAAGGTTTCCAAAGACGTTTTTATCACAGAAAAAAAGAAAAAAGAAACATAATATTTATCTCTTTATTCGTTTAATATTTATTTATTTCTTCGTTTCATTTAAAAAACATGGGAAACAATTGCTGCGTAAATTAATTAAATAAAATGACAATGCAGATGGTCATAATATTTTTTAAGATTATTAGTTCCTTAGAAAAACCATCGCGCGACCTTTTTTTTATTTTTTCTTTCTTTAATGTAGTTTCGATAATTCTTGTGTTGACATGCGTACCTGAAAAATCCTCTAAGAAACCTGTGTGATCTTTTTCATTATGAATTGATGTTTGTTCATGGTTCAGAACCTTCTCTATAATTCGTCGTAATAGCTCACCAGAAAGTTTTATTTACAACAATTTTAGATCATGTTAAAGCTTAAACCCATCAATTCAAGTCAGATAAATTATTGTATACACTCTTTTCCCCTACTATTAATAGCTTGGACATACTAAGTAGATTCTATATTACTATGATGTTAAAATAATTATAAAGTCAACAGAAAAGCTAATATGAAGCCAAAAGAGGTGTGTCTGTGCGCTGTGTATTTTATCTTCTATTCCTCATACTGTGTCCCTAATTGTTAATAAGTTCATCAAATCCTCTGCATGGCAATACCGATAATAATAATCGTTATCACGATGTGGCAATAATAATCGACAGTTTAAAATGTAGAACTTGAGATAAAAAAAATACTTATGACATTTGTCTTAAAATTGTTTATGATTTATGTTACCATGGAACCTGTGGACAAGGATGGTAATAATATTTTTTAAAGTTATTAGCTCCTACAACGTTGAAGAGCATCAGGGATGTTTTTAGGGTAACCTAAATGTCAGGAATGTTTACTGTATGTTTGGTAATTTTTATAATATATAAGGTAATACAGTGAATATTTCTCATACCTGCTACTAAGAGGTGGTTGTTTTCCAAGTTGACCCTCCTATTTGGTAAGCAGGCTGGCCCTACATCGTTCCTGAAGATAAGAAGCCTGTCAAGCTCCACAATGGCAATATCATGGGCTTCATTATCTTCGGCATCGTAGTTAGGGTGTTCGATCGTCTTAGCTACGGGGATGAACTGCCCATTTACGGCTGTGGATACAATCCATACCTATGAGGTTATAATCTGACTATTTTAACTAAAATCAGTTCTGACTTTACTCACCTCTCCTAACGTCATGCGCTCCTACTAGCAGCCTCAGTTCGTTGATCTTGTTTTTGATGTCGTAGGTGCAATGCGCTGCGGTAACAGCGTGTTTCCTGGTAATGATGGTCGCTCCGCAAAATGGTTGCCTGTCGGAGAGAGTGAGTGCCGTCATGAAAGGATACGCGTTTGCTCTTGACTCCTTACCTCCTACGATCCTTCCCTAAGACAAATCTATGTTGGTATTCTTTTTGATAAATTCACACGATATATCAACAAGTAAAAAAACAGTGCAGTGATGAGTAAAGCACTGCTTTAATGACCTTAAAAGTAAAAGCGAAGCAGTAAGCTTTTGAAATTTTAGTTAAGAAGGTGGGCTCTAAAAGTCATATTTTCTGTAGAGTGTTTCAGGAAAAAATGCCAACAATCAAGGGTATTTTTTTACTAAAAATTTATTTCAGTGTCACCAACCTCACCTTCCTATCTCAATTCGTTGTCGAGATATGATTTTTAAAAGATTACTGGATAAAACCACGTTCATATAA
>NW_027105791.1:102827-111386 GCF_000696795.3 Halyomorpha halys
TATATTTATTTTATCTTAATTTTTTGTTTTATTTATAACATTGTAAATAGTTAGGGGTGTCTTTTGTATGACACTATACCCCCAAAATCAATTGTTAAAAAATAAAATGCACCTCTTACATAAACCTTGTAAGGCCCACCAGACCGATCTGGTTTAAATAAACAAATAAACAAAATTTAAAAAAAAATGAGTGAATAATGGTCAGTGAGGTGTTGTTTGGTCGGCGTTGTCTAGAAAGAGTAGCCTACAGTTTTAAATCAGAGATTATTAATTACACGTCAGTATAATTCATTATCAGGCCTGTATGCATTCAGTGTTTGGACATTTTTATTGTAAGTTGTGATTAGTACAGTGCAATACTAGACCCCATTCGTTAGTTTAGTGGTAGTTTGGACATTTTTATTTAAATACATTTTAATTGCTAATAGTGCTCATTTGAATCCACAATTAGACCCTCTCTGGGATTATTAAGTGCCAGTCTGGCCGTTTTGCTTTTAATACATTTTGACTGTTAATGCTGTGAAAAATATAGTCCGCTTAATACCAGTATTACTATAATTCTAGTAATTTAGTCCCAATAGTTTTACTGTTTAATATATTAATTTTTTTCAGTGAAGCCCATCGACTTTTTACCACTTTTGACACTTACGGTAGCGTCTATAACTTCGCATCAATAGTGGCAACTAAAGATAACTTTCTCTGACTTATCGGAGTAGATCATCTGTTCTTAATCGTTCCTTCTCGTCTCTGACTCCTCCGCTAACACTTGTATAGCTATCGATTTTGTTAATATTTTTATTTATTATTTGATTTCATCTTAAAGGCCTTTTATTTCAATTTGCTTTTATTATTTTATTTCTAAATGTTTTATTTTTACTATATCTACATGTTTCCAATTGTTAGCCTCACCAAATAAATTTGTATATTAGAGCCGCTTTGTTTTTCTTTGTAGCCGACTTCAAAAGGCGTCTTCTATTTCAGACAGCTTTAGCAGTAGATAGTTTATTTATTTTTTAAAGCATCTCTAATATTCAGGTGTACTTAGTTATAATTACTCGACGTAAAAAAAGAGTTCACAAGTACATAGGTCGGAACAATTTCATCACTATCTTCGTTTTATTTTTCATTTACCTTACTTTTTTTTTTTTTTTTTTTCAGATTTCATGGAAATTAATCTTTCTTTGCAGATTTCTATTGGCTTTATAATTACCTCTGTTTCAAGATACATTTTTTCGTCTGAGGAAAAAATTAAGCGGAACGAGCCGTTTTGAAGTATAGCCGTTTAAAGAAAATTTCTTTTTATCATTGACAACATGCATCGGGTGAAATTTGATAAAATTTGTAGCAGACCAGGTTTATTACAATAATCCCAATTTTTTCAAACATTGGGCCAAAACGATGAAATACGTTTTTGAAATTTAGGTAAGTCGAGGAAAATACATTTGAGCATCCTTTAGCGTAAGTAGTGGTTGGAATTTCCTGTAATTGATAACAAACCCATTATACATCTATTTTAAGATTGGCGTATTATGGGTTTGTTATGAATTGATCCTTTAGGTCAATCAGAAGAAACATTGTCAAGGGAAATAAATTTTCGAGAAGTAATGGATGGTACATGATATGGGCCCATCTGAGCCCCCACAAAATTTCAAAATCAGATTTACTTTAAATTACAGGATTAAATTTGACAACATTAAGGGAACCAAATTCGTTGCTTGAAGTATAACACATAAAGTGAGGTCCAATTTTTTTTTTCATTTCCAGCATGAATACATGTTTCTTTTACCTTCGTAATTGAGAAAAAAAAAATAAAGATATACGAAAAATGAAATTATTAGAAATTTTTAAGATAATCTATCGGTTGAGATGGTATAATACTTCTGCCGAAAAGCTTGGAATGATAAAAAATTTGGCTGTTAGTGGTGTGAAAAATACAGTCCGCAACATGTTATCGTCAGCATTGATCATTATCATTGTGGTAATTTAGTTCGAATAGTTTTACTGTTAAATGCATTAATTTGTATCCGAGTAGTCGTGGGACCACCAACTTTTGAAAGTTACGGTGTCGTCTTCGCATCAATACTACTGTTACAGTAAAAAAAAAAAAAGAATATTGAAAGAATGGAAGAATTATAAGTTAGAATTGACCTTCTGAATCAGTAGCTCTCAAACTATGGTTGTTCCATAAAACACAGATTTTTCGTTATAGAGTTATTGATATTATATTAAATTAAAAAAAACAAAACATTTACAACATTAGATTGATATGGTAAAAATTGGGTTGTACGTTTATTCATTATTTTGTTATTACAGTTGGCCTTGGAGCTGTTATAATATCAGTCCTTGTGTATTTAATGTGTAATAAATCGGTCGACGTTCATATTCAAGAGTCAAAAAGATGTGAAAAAATCGCGACTACCTTTTTTTCTTAGAAAATTTATTTTGGTGTGCCTCACTGGATCCGTATTTTGGTTTTTGTGATTTTTTATACATTTGAACCCATTCAGTACAATCGGTGATACTTTTTTCTTATCTGACATCAAAAAAACATTTTTTTGAATAGTAACCTTATATTTCATAGAGGGCGGATGCTTGCAATAATAATACAAAAACATGTCGAAATGATATAAAATTATTTTTCTCGGCTCCTAGAGCGCATTGGCAAGAATATTAATCAATAAGTATATTTATAATATTCCAGCCTAGAATCTCAAAAAAATGTTTCAATCGGTATTCCGTAACCCTTTTTAGTTGACATCAGAGTTCTATAATTCAACCTTTACATTGAATCTTATATCAAAATTGTGTCATACAGATAAAAAATCGACAATATTTGTTCGGTTTTTAATTCTTCTTGATATATCTGTTGGTGCTGAAAATCAGTTTGTAATACAGAAACCAGCAAGATAGATGGTATGATGTTTAGAGAGTTCTTCAAGAATAAATTCAATAATGTAATCGCAATTTATTAAAAAAAGTATATAACTGGATTTAAATTACAATCATGATTTCTAAACTGAATTTGTGAAATTATGAGCCTTAGTATGAAGCAAACCTGGGCAAGAAATATTTATTAAAACATAAAAAAATAATGTATTATAGTAACTAAGTATTTAATATGTTTATAGGTAATGTTTTTTAAATAACAAATACTAGTAGGATTTTGTATTTGTAATATAAAAAACAAAATACTTATATTACAAGTGTTTATATTTCTGTTGTGTAATTAAAACACAAAGTAAAATAGATTTTTGTATTTTAGAAAGAAAATGCAAATACAATTTTTATTTTCAAAAGAAAATACAGTTACAAATAATGCATTTTATATTTTATTTCTTAGAATGTAAAATACAAAAATCATTAATTGAAAATACTGCCCAGGTCTGGGATGATTAAAAGTTTTGTAGAATTTATAAAATACTCGTGAGTACTTACCTCTGCAAAACAACGACTAAATACAAAGATCATGTCCCGCTCTTTATATATCGGTAAACAGCAAACCCCTCTGGCTCTTGAGTCGCTAATTATATCCCATCAATAATGCAAAGAATTTAAAGTAGCTTTAGCTATACAAAGATTTTCAGAATCGTAAGATAATTTGACAGGCCATTTGTTTGAAATAAAAAATAGAAACCACTAGTTGTGAGTGTTTGGAAGCATATTACTCATTTCCTCTGAGTAATAATCGATAGTTTGATCGATTTCACGGTACAAGTAACGCTACAGTTCGGTCTTGAACTAAGTTAATTTATTCATCGGCATGGACTTACAGCTCGGGAATAAACAGGAACACGAATGAGGACCAAAATATTTTTCTCTTTTACTTTTGGATCAACGACTTGTTGCGTAGGAATTTTCTCTATCCACAAGGTTATGTTGTTTTGTGTGATTTTTGATCGAAGGGCATATTAAAGATATGAAGGACAAATATAAAAGAAATATTTGATATTGATATTCATGTTTGTATGAAGAGTGAAGTATGGATGTTCTCGATGATTGTGTTCCAACCACCTGATTTATTCCTTTGAATTGGCGGTTTTAAATTAGTAAAAGGCCCTAAAGGAGAAAAAAGAGGCCTTTCACTTCAATTTTGTATTACTTTAATGAAAAATATGTATAATTACTAATCAAAATCTGCCAAGTATGGTTAATTTGTTATTTCGGAGCTCCATGTCATTAAAACTTCCTTCAAGACTAGAAAACCTAATATAACATCATTTAAATTTACTAAAAGGTCTAACATACTTGTTTACGTTTTATAGTTTCCAAGATAAAATTTTTTAAAAGCAACATTTTGAAATGTTATAAACTACTTTATAGTAGGTTAAACTATCTTTAATTTGATTGCTAGCAGACATCTACGTCCAATGGTTCCTCTGATATAGTTTTTCATAAATCAAATATTTTGTAGAAAGAACTAGTAACGGGAAGAGGAGAATTAATCATTATCTTGTTAATTTATTTTGGGAAATATAATGAAAACTACTAGGACTGGCATCAGGAGTCAATACTACTGACCTTCACCTATAGACAGCAAGAATGTAATAACTCAGCATTCTGCCATTCATCCCTATTTTTGTACCCTCTAACATATATATATGTATATATCCAATTCAAAATTCCTCTCCTTGTCTTTTATCCTGTATCCACTAGTCGATGCAGTTCTTTTATATTGTTATCGCAAGTCGGTGCAGCCATCTGTACCATTAGTATAGGTTCTTACTTTATTTTTTATGTATTAATTATTAAAGTGAATTCTATTGATTTCCCATCTATTAATTCAACAAAGATGACCGATAGAAACTACTTTATAACATACTAAACTAGCTTTGTACTATTTTTATTTGAGCCACCGTTTAGCCCCAAAGTTTTCTGTTTTGACGGAAGTGAAAGTCAGAGTGAGAATCTATAACTTTGATTTGAGTAGTAATTTGTACGTCTTATGGTTTCGTAGATCAAAATTTCCCACAATAAATTCATAGCCTACTGATTTTTAGTACATATTTCATTAAATGTTGCTTTTTAAAAAACTGTATCTCGGGAACTATTGAACGAATACAGGACTCATATTTTAGCAAATTTACTCGACTTTAAATTATGGTTTATTATGTTGTGGTGTAGGTAATTTCAAAGATATGGGGCTCCGAATGAAAAATTGATATTTTTTAACATATTAAAACAGCTGCTATTTTATATTCCCCTAACTATAACTGGCAGACTTATCAATTAACTAGTAATTATACGTATTTTCATTAAAGTAATAAAAAATTGGGGTAAAATAACTGACTTTTTTTCCCACCAGACTCTTGTATTATATGGCTTACAATATTGCTAAAGCCATACTGAAAAGAATGGAGTTCAGTACTGAGTCTTGCGGAACCCCATTAATATGCTCAAGACTTTTTGAAACATTTGATCTGGTTCATACACTATTTTTTTTTTATTATGGTTACAGATTAACTTTAATGATTAATTTCAAATTTAGGTATTATTTTTTACTATAAATACAATTTAATTTGCACATGGTTTTCATTCTTCTTCTCCTTTTTTCGTAAATATTTTATTAATTTTATTTTTTACACATTCTGCATACTCATGTTACAAATCATCAGTACACGCCAGATTATGTAATTTGTTTGAAGATTATTTTCTTAATCATAGTTAGAATAAAATTAATATTACGTGAATTATATCTTCAGTATCCTATAAATTGAAGTTTCTTATAATTTTTATTTATTAATCAAGAATCTGCCATGATTGAGTCGAGAAAGCCTCTACGAGATGAGACAGAAGGGAAGCAATATGGGCAACAAAAAAAAAACATAGCATTTAATGTTAGTTTGATTTTTTAGATTAATAGTTCATTTCGGTCAATTTTATTTTATTTGGTCAAAGTTCTCTTTTTTTATTATTTTAATTTTTTTTTTTGTTAGATATAATTTAAAGTTAATTATACTTATAATTATACTTTTACTAATTCAATTATTTAATTTCCATGTAATACAGTTTATTCATTCACCCAACATCAGCCATGAATAATGCCTTTAAAAGATCTAATATTTAGATTTAAACTGAATTGCCATGATTATTAAATATAATTTATTTTAAGAAAAAATAGGGCTTCCCAGCCATAACATTATTAAATGAAATAGTCTATGAAGATAATGTTGCATTCATCTTCTGACAAGTTGTACCGGGCTTTCCACTTCCTGGAAAAAAATTAAAATTTTAAATTTTGTTCAGAATAATTTTAGATAATTTGATAAAATATTAATCAAGTTTTTAAAAAAAATTGGGTAAGGTAAATCCTTCACTGGCACAGTTTACTGGTCTTGTCTATTGTATTAAAATATACTTATGAAGAAAAATGCTAACATAATTTTCTTAGCATCTGATGTAATGAAATTTTAAAGTTGTGATAATTATATTTTTATAACACTGTAATAAAATATCATCTACTTATTAAAAACATTTTATTAAAAAAAAATCTAGAACTGGCATATAAAGAAAAAAAAATCAATAACTTTAAATGTGCTTAAATAGATATGCACACAGCTTAACTAGTATCTTAAATAAAATATCTGTTGGATGTTTAAATTTACCTGATATTGCAGTTTGTATCCAATCCAAATAGCGAGATACATCAGTGTTCACCGCTGGTTTTGTTCCACATTTCAAGTTACCATATGATACCAACCCAACCAGCGTCAGCTTGTTCGTTCCAGGGTCGACCCAGACTAGCGGGCCTCCAGAATCTCCCTGTGAAATATATAGATGGTTCATGAATGAATGGGAATGCTGTTTGAATTCAAATAATTCACAATGTATTTCCATAAATTTCTGCACAGAAGATAAGAAAAAAATATCGTTCATATTAACAATATTAAAAATGGAGAATTTAAGGGTTTGCCTCTACTGTAATTTACATCTAATAAAGAAAAAAAAATAATACAAGCATAACTGTAGCTGATCACAGGATTAATTTTTAACTCCAAATTGATACATTTATAATTTCTTATTTTTTTATTTTTTAAACTTAAGGCTTGATGTTATACTGCTATAACCTTAAAACTTAAAATGATTCCAGTCATTTTCGTTAAGTGATTAGCATGAAATAATAAATGTATTTTTTACGTTAGAACTGACGTACTTCCCATGGATTCAGTCATCACAACAATTTCAGCCCTGTCATAGAATATCGCAATAATTTCTAACAAATACTGTCTTCTGACAGAAACACTAAAATCTTCCAGGAACCGATATTGCCTATCCCACGATTATTAGTGAGATGGCCAAGAAATAAGCAGAATTGGTTCTGAAGCCGTCTAAGCTGCTAAAATATTTTCTTATTGAAAAGTACATTGCAATTTACTTTTGTTTTCTATATAAAATTTTAAGTTTTAGTTATATCCATAATAGTATCATTATATTATATGAATAATATTATACATTACTGTTTCCGTAATATTTTAATAATAACATACAACAATAACAATAATAATTATATGTCAGGTATATTTACTTATATTTTAGAGATTTTAGCTATAATTACTCTTTGATGTTAATTTTCAGAACAGTAAGGAAGCTTGATAGTTTTTCTCAGTAAAGAACTAATTAATTATTCATAATGGTTTTGTTGACAGTGAATTTAATATGAATAAGAAGCCAGCCGACGAATGTGATCAGGGAGGCAAACACTGACAAGTAATACTTATTTTTATCGAGTGGCTACGTTTAGGCCTATATTTTTGGCCTACATCAGGGATAAAGACATCCAATCACAGCCCAAGTTGCAGAATTACAGTTTTATGCGTTAATCCCCTCATTGTCCTATGAGGGATTCGAACAGTTGTCCCAAACCTGGTACACTATCTAATAGTATTTATCTAATAATCCTAGTGTGGTGATAGTATAATGTTGATTTTTTTTTCATTACTATAAAAAAGAAGAATAATTTGTTTTCTTGCTAAGGCGTTGTTGGAATAATGGAAAAATAAAAATGGATGAAAAAAAAATTTATAAAGAAAATTACAGTATTGCGAAAATGTTAGGTGCAGTAGATAAAATTATAAAAAATATTTATGGATGGACGTTTCGTGTTAGAGAAAGATTCTCAATTAATTACAAAACTACACTTAAATGTAAATATGGTAAGTAATGCATATTTTTATTCTTAAACTGCTTTCAAATGTTTGATAAACTTTCAAAAAGCCTGTTAGATCCGCCTTTCGATCCTCTATTTGCATATGACTGCTTGAGTCACAAAGACTGCTTTATAAATATATATATATATAAAGCTAAATAGAATTATTTACGAATATTAATCTTTAATCATGAGAATATTGATTATATAGGTATAATATAAGTAATAATAAACAAAAATCAATAAAGAATTATGAGTTAGACCTATTTCTAATGAGGTGTTAATAATAGCTGAACATAGAAAAATTGAGAAGAACATGGTCGGAGGTGTGGTCAACAATAATATATAAATAAACAACACTTACTCATTTTTTATTTTATTTTGTGGCAGTTTAAAATAACTGAAAATAAGACTCA
>NW_027105791.1:117531-133356 GCF_000696795.3 Halyomorpha halys
TTTTTATTGTAAATAATTTTCCATTTTTTTTCTATATATGTTATATTCTACAGTATAAGTTATGAACAAAGCCAGTATGTTATAGCAGTTCAAACGTGTTACATCTTATTCCTTCTTCTCTTTTTTGACATTTTGCTTTCGCCAATACTTAACTTATATATATATCTATATATGCTTTATATATATGCTTTATATATATATAAAAATGTTAATTTAAATAGTTGAACTGAACAAAACCATTATATCCTATTCTAAAAGTAAAAGAAATAATGACATATTAAAGACATCATTGTTAGTTTTTTGTTCATTTTGATTAAATTAAAAAAATTATAATAAAGTAAGTATATATGACATAATACCATCAGAAAATATATACAAAATGATAGTTAGACGATCTTATTTAATTACTAGTTTAGAAAAATAATAACTGACATACATAATGAAAATAAAATTTTACTTAAATTAATATATAATATGAGTAGTTTGGTGTCATTAAATAAATAGGTTTTGGCTCTTTGGGCTTTCTAAAGAGTGCATTGTGGCCTTTTAACTTAAAAGTTAGTAGACCCCTGTCGAGGTATTTGTGCTGAAGTCTTTATAACATGTATAAACAATAGACCATCTAAGTTATAATGAAAGTCATTACTCTCTAAATATGAGTTTATAATTTAGATAAAGAACTAAATTTAAACTTCAAAAAAGAATATAAAGAATTATTACTTCTTTAATCAATAGAGTTTTTACTTTGGATTCTATGAAATAGAGCCAGAAATTTACAATTCCGTTTTCATCATATTATTTTAAAAAGGCAAGAGAAGATAATTGGCTCCTAGGAAGGAGGCGTTTGAGAAGAAAGAATGTGGACCTCTAAGACGGAATGCCTTAGGGTGAATAATTATTTTAACAGTTTTGTTATGTTGTTAATTGTAACAGTATTGTTAGCTTCTATATATTTAACTATATAAATCCTGAACGTGGATGATTATAAAGTGGTGTTAATATTAATTTACAATTTTAATAATTAAAATAATTCATGGAATCTTATGTAATGAACAAAAATGATCCCTTTAAATTTTTAATTTATTTAGGTGTCTTTATATTTTACATGAGAAAATGTTTTTATAGTAAAAATAAATGATCTAAAAAGAAATTGTTTATTAATCAGTTTAATAAAACAAGTTTTGAGTATGAGAACAATAAAATAAAAACCTAGAAAAATTAGAAAAAATAACGTTTTTTTTCTAATTTAAAATCCATTCCCTGCTCTTGGAGGTTAGGCTTTAGGTTGGGTTTTTGATGTCTCACATGTTGCCTAAGAAAGTCTGAAATTTGACGCTACTTCTAACCTTTCCTATGAAGAAGGAATCTTCCACGTCTAATTCACACTGTCCCTTACGAACTTGATTTGATAAGAAGAAGTTAATGAATAGGTTGATGTCCAGGCCCGAATGTTACTTTTGTGAACCTTCTTCTTTAATGACCTGCTGAGAATTGGAACGATTCCATTGAATCTGTATCATATCGTTGGATGACGGGCATATCTACCGCCTTTCTTGTTTGTAAACCTCGGTCAACCACGTTCCAAATTTCTGGTATGGAGTCCTGTTTCTGCGATGCGCCAAAGAACTCTTTCCAAATGTCGGGTGATTTACATCAAGTCTTGAGATCCACTTTGAACTGGCTGTATTCTTTCCCTAATAATCCTATAGCCCTTAAGCTGTCATACTTAATGAAACAAAAATAAAATAAAGTGATACCGTGGAAGGAAAAACAATTACTCGAAACGAATTTCAAGCGTAGGATTTTTAATGCAATGGGATTAATCAGTGCTACTGAGCGCAGAACTATTTTGCAGTTTATTGTAACCGTATGCTATGATAACCCCTAATTAACTGTAATATAATAAAATAATATTGAAAAAAACTTTATCTTAAGATAAATGCTTTATTTCTGCCCATTCGGACGAAAGATTTTTTTGACTTTTGATCTATAAATTTGCCATTACGTATCAGGAATGTACGAAATCACTGTACGTTATGTAAGAAAATGTAGTTCAATATCGATTTTCAACCTCCCAAAACATTACCCAAAATTATAAAACATTTAAAAAAAATTATTTCTTTGTTTTTTGGAGATCAGAGCCATTTAGGATAATGTGGAATGATTTTTGGTTCAGAAAACAAACATTTTTTTATGAAAAATCTATGAGAATGGATAGAAAACTTTTTGTCCAAAATTCTTGAATATTTCGTATGAATACATTTTTGTTAAACATTAATTTTGATTTTTGAATATGTACTATTTTTAAATAAAGGAAATTTATGTTTAAAAAATATTATTAGATTCTACCAATGGGTAATTTCTTTACACGCCTGTAACACTCCATTTTGACTGAGATGAAATTTAATAAATGTATTATAATGTACAGTTGTAAATAGCAGTAAATGAATAAATTAAAAAAAAAAAATATTGGAGAGGGATGTTTCGCGGGTCTGCGTTTTTAAAATATCTAAGAATCCACGGTATTGAGCTATGGAATGGGCCATATCACTAAATTCCTTCCATACCGAGTCCATCCGGAGATCTTATAAGCTTCTTATTAAATCTTGCAGCGAATATTTGTGTTTTCGAGAATCAAATAATTCTCACCTAATGTAATTTCTTCAATGACTTTGATAAATCATTGACTCCTTAATTTTCTTTTCTTTCACAGGGACGATTAAGGAAATATTTAGAAGTTGTGGAGAAATTAATAATAATTAATTTATAAAACTTTATTTTGTTGGAGATATATGAAGGTATCATTTCCTTATATCGAACCTCTTCCTGGTGACACTGTTTCTACTAAAACTTCATGACATATACTAAAGATAAGCTGAAATAGATTTAGGAGCATTTAGGAGTTGAATACTGGAGGAGCAAGAAATGCCATTAGTAAATTATTTTCTCTCGAGCATGTGGAAGGTGGTAGTTTTTCATTACAATTGATTCCTTGGAAAATACTATATTGATACCATTTGTTAATTTAAAAACAGGAAATTTATTTAGCATCCACCTACAAGTCGTTCCCTGTTTCTAGTTCTTAAGAGCTATTCATTTCATGGTAAAATGACTGTCTCAATGAATAGTAATTGAATGTCTTCCACAGCTTGAGTTGCTGACTTTTATGGCAGAAAAATTATCTTTTCTTTCCTTTTATTATCTAATATTTTTGTACGTGCGGGGGTTGGGCTATAAATCGTACAGTAAAAACGGTATGAACTACAATCTACCTGTCCCATAAATGAAATCTATTCCCCTCACAACATTTTAAATTGGGCACCAACACTTTGGAAATCTTTATTGAATTATCATTGATGGCTAGCAACACTGTAGTACATTCCCACCAAAACCAAGATGACCTATTTCACAGAACTAGTTCTAGTTCTCTTGTGTGTTTTTATGAGAGTGAAATCAGTGAGTGACATTTCACCTCCTATCTCCCTCATACAGTGATATTTCCTAAAAAGTGAGTGTGATTCACGTTATATTACAGTTAATTTATGTGTTATAAGGATGATTAATAACCTATAATTATTGTGGATATAGACTTACATGGAATCCCCACTTCGGTCCATTTCGATGTAATCCCCAAAACCTATTTCCTCTCTTCTTCTTCTTTTACTGGAACAACAGTCGCATGAAGATGCCCTTAGCCTGCTCAACGCCCGCCACCCATCTTTCTCTATCTTCTGTAAGGTGACAACTGGGATCCTCAGTTGTCGCAGATTCCTCCTCACAGCATCTTCCATCGGCCCTTCGGCCTACCACGTTGCCGCACACCATCCGGAACGTAACTGTACAGTTTATGAACCACTCTTTCCTCGCTCATCCCCATTACATGGCCAAGCCGTTTAAGCCTCTGTATCTTTACGTACGAGAGATGCTACATTCCTTATAGAGCCCAAAATGTTCACCATTTTTCCTTCTTCGCCAATTACCATTCTCGCATATGGTCCTAAGATTCTCCTCAGAATTACTCTTTCACACCTGTCTACCAGGTTAATGTTTTTATTGCTCAGGGCCAAGTTTCTCCACCGTATGTGACGACTTGCTTTATCAACGTTTTGTACAGTGTGAACTTGGTGGTACAGTTAACAAGTTTGCTTTTAATTACCCTTACAATGGAGAAATTGGCTCTATTTCCAGAAGCAATTCTGCTTTTAACTTCTTCTTCTTCATCCTAGTTCTCATTGATAATAGACCCAAGATAAGAAAAACTTTTTACCACTTCGAAATTATAGGGGCCCATTACAAGGTGACTGCCTCTGATCCAGAGGCTTCTTACCCAACAGTATATGGGGTGAGTAGTGAGAGTATGTGGGAGCTGGGATACTGATTTGGGCAGCCAATCAGAAGCCAGCATTTTGATGACGTCACACATGGCGGGAGATTTGAATTCAAATATTCGGCTCGACCCACCCTTAACCACTCACGTGGTCTGTCACGTGATCATTAGGAAGCCAATGGGAGGCTAGTATTTGGTCATGTGACCCCCTGGCGGGAGATTTAAATTTAAATTTAGTTCGAGATAACCTTAACCACTCACGTGATCATTAGGCAACGCCCTTTTTTAATTCACGTGACTCACAGGGCCTGAGTGTTCCTAGCCGCCATTTTGTTTTTATGCTGTTTGAGTGGCTTATTGGTTTTGGAAGAGGCTGAGTGTACACAGCCGCCATTTTTTTTTTTTTATCACCGCCATTTTTATTATGAGTGTCTCGCGGCCTTATTCTTTTCGTATAGCGCCATATTATGATGCTGAGTGTACCCAGCCGCATTTTCTTTTTTGATCGCCACCATTGCATTATGAGGATCTCGCGTTACTCCCACCACCCATTGATGGATCAGGTACCCACTTTTATACTACAACCAGTGGGGCTGAGTGTACCCGGCCGCCATTTTCTTTAATGATCACTATAATTTTATTATGAGGGTCTTGCGACTGTTTCTTTTCGTTCAGCGCCATATTGGCATAGGCTGAGTCTACCCGTACGTCATTTTTTTTTTATGTCGTCGCCATTTTTATGATGAGGGTCTCGCGGCCTTTTTCTTTTCGTTTACAGCCATATTGGCATGGGCTGAGTCTACCAGGACGCCATTTTGTTTTTATGTTGTTTTCATTTTTATTATGAGGGTCTCGCGGCATTTTTCTTTTCGTTCACCGCCATATTGGCCACGTGACTTATGGAATCGGCAGAGGCTGAGTGTACCCAGCCACCATTTTCTTTATTGATCACCATCATTTTATTATGAGGGTCTCGCGATCTGTTTCTTTTCGTTCACCGCCATATTGGCATGGGCTGAGTCTACCCGGACGCCATTTTGTTTATTATGTCTTTGCCATTTTTGTTATGAGGGTCTCGCGGCCTTTTTCTTCTCGTTTACCGCCATATTGATCACGTGACTTCGGGTTTGGCAGAGGATGAGTGTACTCGGCCGCCATTTTCTTTATTGATCGCCTTCATTTTATTATGAGGGTCTCGCGGCCTTTTTCTTTTCGTTCACCGCCATATTGATCACGTGACTTACGGGTTTCGCAGAGGATGAGTGTTCCCGGCCGACATCTTCTTTATAGATCGCCTTCATTTTATTATGAGGGTCTCGCGACCGGTTTCTTTTCGTTCAGCGCCATATTGTGAGGCTGAGTCTACCCTGACGTCATTTTGTTTTTTTAATGCCACCAGTTTTTTAAGAGGGTCTGGTGATCCTCTTCTTTTCGTTAACCGCCATATTGTTTTTTTCGCTTCCATTTTATTACGAGGGGCTCGCGATCTTCTTCTTTTCGTTAGCCTTTATTTTATTATGAGGGTCTCGCGATCTTATTCCTTTCGTTAGCCGCCATTTTATTGCGAGTCTCGCGAACATAACAAAATCGGACCTTGACCTACTAAGCCCTTAAACATAAAAAATGATAAGTAAGACTTCTTAATACCCCTCATTTTTTAATCATTCCGACTTTGAACCTTAATCCCCTCTAGATCTGTTACTATGTAGGACTTTTTAACCTCTCTTATATTTTAATACTTTTGACATTGAACTGTATAATACCCTCTATTTTAGGTTCCTCAGCGGATATCAACAAAGCATCATTTAATTCCCTAAGGATAGAATTTTGAACAGGCAATACCTAAAACATAACACAGATATTGGACTCGGTTACCATCTTTATCAGTTAATTCTTTCGATCGAAATGAAGAAACTTAAAACCACTAGTAAATTACACATAGTAGTAGGATAAGTGACATCATTATTATCAGCTTATGATATGATAACATAACTTTAATATTAAAATATTATGAGGGGCTCGCGTTATCACCACCACCCATTGATAGATCAGGTACCCACCTTTATACTAAAACCAGGGGCTGAGTGTGCCCGACCATCTATTTTTTCCATATTTGAGAGACTTACAGATTTGGCAGAGGCTGAGTGTTCCCGACCGCCATTTTGTTTTTGATCGCCACCATTGTATTAGGAGGGTCTTGCGTCATCACCACCACCTACTGATAGATCAGGTACCCACTTTTATACTAAAACCAGGGGCTGAGTGTGCCCGACCATCTTTTTTTTCCTGTTTGAGAAACTTACGGCTTTGGCAGAAGGTGAGTGTCCCCGGCCGCCATTTTATTTATGAGGGTTTCCTGATCCTCTTCTTTTCCTTCACCACTATATTGATCACGTGACTTACGGGTTTGGTAGAGGCTGATTGTACCCGGCCGCCACTTATTATGAGTATCTGGGGGAATTTAAATTTAAATTTAGCTTGTCATAACCTTAACCACTCATAACTTCAGGTACCCACTTTTATATTAAAACCAGGAGCTGAGTGTTCCCGACCGCCATTTTGTTTTTATGCTGTTTGAAAGGCTTACGGCTTTGGCAGAGGCTGAGTGTAGCCGGCCGTCATTTTGTTTTTCCTACGACTTAAGATACTTAAGCTTTAGGAAGTGGCTGAGTGTGCCCGATCGCCATTTTATTTTTACTGCAACTTAGGAGACCTGAGGTATGGACAAGGGCTGAGTGTGCCCGGCCGCCATTTTATTTTTCTGATGTTTCAAATATTTTATGGATTTTCATAGGGGCTAAGTGTGCCTAGACGCCATTTTATTTTTATTTTGTTCACCACACCACCCATCAAAGGGCAAGATAACCACATTTTATACTATAACCTTTCTCCGTCATTCTTATTTTCTTGCAATTTCGAACCTCCTCAAAACATAAAAACAATGTAGGATTTTATTTAAAGATTTTATTAAATCGTTATTGAAAAATAAACCATGAATTTTGTCCTTATTCTAATCCTTATGCAGCTTCCTGAACAATCTTAATCCTATTCCATAACTCTAATTTATTATTTATTTCCATTAGCTTATTCCTTTCATCATTAAATGTATATAGCTATTTTTCTCATTTTCGTATGTATATACGGGTATTATTCGTTAGAGAGCAGAGCTTACGTCCACTGGTCACATTATCCATAGCGCTAATTTTGAATTTAAATTTAAATAATATTTAGGAAGTTTCTGTTTCAACACCTACACGTCCTTTATTACGTACAATACTTTACCCATACTTACAACATTTTATTTCTCTAATATTTAGTTTGACCTACTAATCTTTAAAAAATAAACAATTGAGTAGAATTTGTTAATCCTCTCTATATTTTAATTCTTTCGATGAAATTAAACTTTGAACTATTAATACTACATTATCTTCTCAATTTTAACATTTTCCTCTATTTCCTAATAATTTTCATTTTCATTTTTTTAAACTTAATTTTGTTTTCATAAGCTTTAGAATGTTTACGTATATTCATAAAGAATGTTTAGATTTTCTGTTCTCTTCTTAATATTTTCCTTTACCTATCTATTCGTATACCTTTTTCAAACCGTTATTTTTTACTCATAATATATATCATTACTTCATCTTGTCACGGTACTTTGTTGGAGTATGATCATAGTATGCAATGTGTTAACATTATTAGAAAACAGCGGTAGTAACACTATTATCACTGACAATTTCCTTATCCCCCCACTCCTTCCCTACATATAATTTCTAAAAGATAAACAAAAGGATGGCGGTGATCGAAAGTAATAAGATCACGAGACTCTCGTAATAAAACAGATTATACAAGTTCAAAGTCCCTTCTTTACATTCATCCAATGGATTAGAAGATAAAGGTCTACATATCCGTGTTTAGGTTTAACCAGTTCAAATTATTTACACTAAAAGATAAAGAACAGAGGGTATTAAGGTTCAAAGTGACCAATATGGCAGTGATCGAAAGGAATAAGATCGCGAGACCCTCGTAATAAAACAGGGGCGAACAAAATCCACAAATATTTGAAACATCAGAAAAATAAAATGGCGGCCGGGCACACTCAGCCCTTGTCAAAACCTCAGGTCTCCTAAGTTGCAGTAAAAATAAAATGCCGATCGGGCACATTCAGCCACTTCCTAAAGCTTAAGTATCTTAAGTCGTAGGAAAAACAAAATGACGGCCGGGTACACTCAACCTCTGCCAAAGCCGTAAGCCTTTCAAACAGTGTAAAAACAAAATGCATATTTTTCTGATGTTTCAAATATTTGTGGATGTCATAGGGGCTAAGTGTGCCTAGACGTCATTTTATTTTTATTTTGTTCACCACACCACCCATCAAAGGGCAAGATAACCACATTTTATACTATAACCTTTCTCCATCATTGTTATTTTCTTGCAATTTGATTGTTTACCCTCCCCCCACCTCCTATCAAAGGCTGAGTGTACCCGGACGCCATTTTGTATTTCGTTTGTCTATCCCCATTCCTCATTGGCGGGTCAAATACCCACTATAACCCCCCTCCGCCATTTCGTTTTTCCCTACAACTTAAGAGACTAAAGATGTAGGAAGTGACCGAGTGTACCCCACCGTCATTATGTTTTTGGTCCTAATTTTGTTTATCCCCACAACTTATCAAATGATCTGGTAACCACTTTTTATACAATAACCTTCTTTCGCCACTTTGTTTTTACAGAAACTTAGGAAACCTGAGGTGTTACAACCTACTGTTGTACAAACTAATGTTACTACCGCTGTTTTCTAATAATGTTAACACATTGCATACTATGATCATACTCCAACAAAGTACCGTGACAAGAAGAAGTAATGATATAAATTATGAGTAAAAAATAACGGTTAGAAAAAGGTATACGAATAGATAGGTAAAGGAAAATATTAAGAAGAGAACAGAAAATCTAAACATTCTTTATGAATATACGTAAACATTCTAAAGATTATGAAAACAAAATTAAGTTTAAAAAAAAAAAATGAAAATTATTAGGAAATAGAGGAAAATGTTAAAATTGAGAAGATAATGTAGTATTAATAGTTCAAAGTTTACTTTAATCGAAAGAATTAAAATATAGAGAGGATTAACAAATTCTACTCCATTGTTTATTTTTTAAAGATTAGTAGGTCAAACTAAATATTAGAGAAATAAAATGTTGTAAGTATGGGTAAAGTATTGGACGTAATAAAGGACGTGTAGGTGTTGAAACAGAAGCTTCCTAAATATTATTTAAATTTAAATTCAAAATTAGCGCTATGGATAATGTGACCAGTGGACGTAAGTTCTGCTCTCTAACGAATAATACCCGTATATACATACGAAAATGAAAAAAATAGCTATATACATTTAATGATGAAAGGAATAAGCTAATGGAAATAAATAATAAATTAGAGTTATGGAATAGGATTAAGATTGTTCAGGAAGCTGCATAAGGATTAGAATAAGGACAAAATTCATGGTTTATTTTTCAATAACGATTTAATAAAATCTTTAAATAAAATCCTACATTGTTTTTATGTTTTGAGGAGGTTCAAAATTGCAAGAAAATAAGAATGACGGAGAAAGGTTATAGTATAAAATGTGGTTATCTTGCCCTTTGATGGGTGGTGTGGTGAACAAAATAAAAATAAAATGGCGTCTAGGCACATTTAGCCCCTATGAAAATCCACAAATATTTGAAACATCAGAAAAATAACTTCACACTCAGCCATTGTCAAAACCTCAGGTCTCCTAAGTTGCAGTAAAAATAAAATGGCGATCGGGCACACTCAGCCACTTCCTAAAGCTTAAGTATCTTAAGTCGTAGGAAAAACAAAATAACGGCCGGCTAAACTCAGCCTCTGCCAAAGCCGTAAGCCTCTCAAACAACATAAAAACAAAATGGAGGTCGGGGCACACTCAGCTCCTGGTTTTAGTATAAAAGTGGGTACCTGAAGTTATGAGTGGTTAAGGTTATGACAAGCTAAATTTAAATCTAAATTCCCCCAGATACTCATAATAAGTGGCGGCCGGGTACACTCAGCCTCTACCAAACCCGTAAGTCACGTGATCAATATAGTGGTGAAGGAAAAGAAGAGGATCAGGAAACCCTCATAAATAAAATGGCGGCTGGGGACACTCAGCTTCTGCCCTCGTAATAAAATGGAAGCGATAAAAACAATATGGCGGTGAACGAAAAGAAGAGGATCACCAGACCCTCTTAATAAACTGGTGGCATTAAAAAAACAAAATGGCGTCAGGGTAGACTCAGCCTCACAATATGGCCTGAACGAAAAGAAACCGGTCGCGAGACCCTCATAATAAAATGAAGGCGATCAATAAAGAAGATGTCAGCCGGGAACACTCATCCTCTGCCAAACCCGTAAGTCACGTGATCAATATAACGGTGAACGAAAAGAAAAAGGCCGCGAGACCCTCATAATAACATGAAGGCGATCAATAAAGAAAATGGCGGCCGAGTACACTCATCCTCTGCCAAACCTGAAGTCACGTGATCAATATGGCGGTAAACGAGAAGAAAAAGGCCGCGAGACCCTCATAATAATAATGGCAAAGACATAAAAAACAAAATGGCGTCCGGGTAGACTCAGCCCATGCCAATATGGGGCTGAACGAAAATAAACAGTCGCAAGACCCTCATAATAAAATTATGGTGATCAATAGTGAAAATGGCGGCCGGGTACACTCAGCCCCGCTGGTTGTAGTATAAAAGCGGGTACCTGATCCATCAATGGGTGGTGGGGGTAACGCGAGATTCTCATAATGCAATGGCGGTGATCAAAAAAGAAAATGGCGGCTGGGTACACTCAGCATCATAATATGGCGCTAAACGAAAAGAAAAAGGCCGCGAGACCCTCATAATAAAATGGTGGCGATCAAAAACAAAATGGCGGCCGGGTACACTCAGCCTCTTCCAAAATCAGTAAGCCTCTCAAACAGCATAAAAACAAAATGGCGGCCGGGCACACTCATGCCATGCCAATATGGCGGTGATCGAAAAGAAAAAGGCCGCGAGACCCGCATAATAAAATGGTGACGATCAAAAATCAAAATGGTGGCTGGGTACACTCAGCCTCTTCCAAAACCAATAAGCCTCTCAAACAGCATAAAAACAAAATGGCGGCCGGGAAAACTCAGGCCCTGTGGGTCACGTGAATTAAAAAAGGGCGTTGCCTAATGATCACGTGAGTGGTTAAGGTTATGTCGAACTAAATTTAAATTTAAATCTCCCGCCAGGGGGTCACGTGACCAAATACTAGCCTCCCATTGGCTGCCTAATGATCACGTGACTGGTCACGTGACAGACCACGTGAGTGGTTAAGGGTGGGTCGAGCCGAATATTTGAATACAAATCTCCCACCATGTGTGACGTCATGAAAATGCTGGCTTCTGATTGGCTGCCCACGGAAGTGTCCCAGCTCCCCCATACTCTCACTACTCATAATCTTGGTTTTTTCCTCATTAATATGTAAGCCCATCCTTTTTGTTTCGACATCCGTCGCTTCAAAAGCAGTCCTAATGCTCTGCTGGAATCTACCGAAGATGACGACGACGTTTGCATAGGGCAGAACTTGGGTCAGCTTTGTGAACACTGTTCCTTCCTGATTAATTCCTGCTCTATTTATGATTTCTTGTAGAGGGATATTAAACAGGAGAGGAGCTATTGGGCCACCCTGCCTTAGGCCACATTCCACTTCAAAAGGCTCTGATAATACACCGGATTTTACTTGGTAGGTTGTGCTCACCATTGTGCATTTACTAATTGAGTTTACTAGGTAGCTGTAGTTCATGGATAGCCACTATGAGCTCACTCCTTATGATTGTATCGTAGGCAGCCCGAAAATCAATGAACAGCATCCAAGTTGTCTGCTGATATTCCTTCATCTTTTCAGAGATTTGCCTCAGGGCGAAGATGTGATCAATTGGGCCGGAATCTACTTTGATAATCACCCAGATTCCGTTCAACATACGGGAGTAGCCAATTATATACAGGGATATGGAAAACATTTTATATGCAGTGTTAAGTAAACTAATCCCTCGGTAGTTGCTGCATATTGTTGAATCTCCTTTCTTCTTGTATATAGGCACTACTACAGCCTCATTCCACTCCTTGGGTGTGGTCTCCTCTTCCCATATCTGAGCTATCAGGTCCTGTAGTTCCTCGGCAACTTCGTGATGCTCTGCTTTAAACAATTCTGCTGGGAGTCCATCATTACCGGGTGATTTATTATTTTTGAGTTTAAACAAGATGTCTCCGATGTCCTCTACATCTAATCTAATCTAATCCTCATCATTAATACCCACTCACGGTATTGTACACGGTCTGCCAGACAATTCTCTGCTTCTCTCGGGTTCAATAAGCTCTTGAAATATTGCCGCCACCTTTCTTATACTTCTTCTTCTAGTATGCTCGTCTTTGATTAGGTTGGCTCTCCTGATCGGTCCACACTTAACGCTTTTCACCACTTTGTAGAGATTGCGGGACTCGTTTCTACTTCTTGAGTTTTCAATTCCCTCAATCTGTTTCCTTAATGCTTCCCTTTTCTTGCTTCTAAATAATCTTTTCGTGTTCATCCTGGCATCTTTGTATTCCTTATAACTGAGCCGTGTCTTTCGACTAATCCACACTAATCTTTTTTCATTCCGCTTCTAGATTGCCTGTACACATTCTTCGTCAAACCAATAGTTACGAGGATGACTTGTTTTTTCTCCAAACACTTCTGTAGCAGTCTGGGCCAATCCTACCTTGATAAACCTCCACCTGCTTTCACTTGTCGTCGTAGCTTCACCAACTGTTCCGCTTGTGACTATTTCTCAGAAAACTTAGTTACCATATCTTCTGTTTTTAGGTCTTCTATGTTCCACTGCTCTTATCGGATTTGTTGTTTCTTTGTAGTACATTTTATGCTTTGGTGGAGTTTCATCATAATCAGGTAATGATCCGTGTTAACATCATATCCTCTATACGATCTTATATCATTTATATAATTAAAGTTTTTGGAGGATACCAGGACGTGCTCAATTTGACTTGCTGTGGTGCCATCCGCAGAGTGCCATGTTTCTTTATGTTAATTTTTATGAGGAAATGTGCTCATAACAGCCATAGATTTCGATGTAGCAAACCTTACCATTCTGTACCCATTGTCTACGTTGTAAGCTATGAACTCGTAGCAATCAGCGAGCACGAAGTGCCGCTGTAACCCACCAGGGGCCAGCACTACAAGCGTCACAAGCAATTGTATATAATGTTATTATTATAAAAATACGATATCTTGTAAAAATGTATATATGATAATATGTAATGTGTAAGAATGTTAATTATAAAATAAAAAGAGATTGAGCAAAAAGAGTCTACGGAACTATCTCAAGTAAAGTTAAAAGAGTGAATCCTCAGTGATAACCAATCACATGAGCCCTTTAATTGCCACCGGGATTGATTCGTTAAATCAAGCCTTTTATCCAGGTCTAGTTATAGCATACACTCTACTTGAGATAGAGAAGTTCATTGCCAATCTATACTCGCAAAATATGTTTTTCTGTACGTTCACCTAAGATCCCTTTCCTCTCCCTTTCACCAGCAAACTTAGTCCGTTCCCTTCATCTCGGCAACTAAGATTGTAAACTAATCCTTAACGATTACACTGGTCCGTCCGCTTCATCTCGGCAACTAGTGTAATTTCCCGTCTCTCCCCGGCTGTAGTCCGTTCGCTTCATCTCGGCAACTAGAGCTACACCTAGGCTTATCAGATTACTGGTCTATCCGCTTCATCTCGGCAACTAGTAAGCCTTACCAACCTGTGAATTAAATCTCCCAACCTATTTCCTCTCACCTCAACTAAGAGGGAGATAGAATTTAAGTGAGGGGAATAGGAACAAAGGGAATTGTTGTGGCCACTGTGTGCAAATAAAAAGATTGATGTGTATGTATGTGTGCGTAGTGAAGGGCGTACCTGTCCCTCCTAAAAGTGAAAAAAAAATTACTAATTTAATAAAAATTATTTTTTTAAAGCAAATATTTGTAATAAACAATAAAGCACTGCTATAATTATATGTTCGTTTTTAAAAACTTTGTTGCACAAAAAAATTAAGTAATATTTAGCATTTGTTGACTTTTGAGTATTTTCTATCTCCCTCATATCAATGATGTTAATCATGATTTTATGGTTTCTTCAAAAATTAATTCTATGAAGTTTTTTTTTTGTTAAAACCATTAGCAGTAATTCTGGGAAAAATATTATTAGAAAACTCAATTTATTCGCAGTGAAATATGAACGATTAAATTTGAATGGAATGGGATAATGGTTCAGCTATTAAATTGTATATTTTACCTTGACTTGCTCTAAGCAACCGAAGTGATTTCGGAAGAAAACTCTATCTTACCTTGCAGGTATCCTTGCTTTTGCCAAATGTGCAAAATTGACTTCTCTCGGGGTTGAGATTAAAGAAAGATTCACAGGTTTTGTATGGTACAATCATCAAGTTCACCTCTCTGAGTACATTAGATCCCTCACCTCCCACCTGTGTCAAACCCCAACCTGAAACACATCTTTCGAAATAATAAGTGGAAACTTACTAACTTTTGAGAGTTCTGGCTTCCATTTAAATATTTCTAGAGCACCTGATAGGTTCAACAAAAATCTCTGGCCAACAAGGAAAAAACAAAAAGCTTCCTAAAAGTGAGACGCCATTACGATGCGAATTTTGTGAGTTCTGACTTCCTTTTCAATAGTTTTAAATTTTTGGCTCCGTTGAGGAATAGGAACACAATTATAACAAAAATAATATGGTTCTAATGTAGGTAATTGTTAAAATATTCGTCATAATTGTGATGTAAAGTACATTATAGTAAGTTAAAAATATTTTTTATATCCTTAACATTGCTCATTTTTTTAAATTAATTAATTAATTTTTCATTAAATAATATATTCAAACTTGGATCTTTTTAGTGTTTACTTACTGTCATTTTCAGTTTGTTTATAATTGTATTGCCTATGATTAAGTTTTAATATAGTTGGAACAAACAGAACTTACATATTACAGAACTTACACTTTTACATATTGCCGCTCCAATTCTAGCTGCCCCGTTGGCAAGCAGGCTGGACCCACATTCACATTGAAACGGATTTCCTCTTTGAGTACCACCAAAGACACGTCATTAACCTGAGCTCTTCCTTCAGGATCTTTTGGAGAATAGTTTTCGTGGTCCATGAATTTTTCAACAGGTATGAATTGTGCTCCTTTATCTGGTAATAAATTTAGAAATAAGAGATGTTTGAATTCAGATTTAGTAAAAACCTTAAGTATTGCATCACTGGATGAAAACAGGAATATAAATAAGCAGTAACTGTAGTGAGCCGTGAAACGTACCATGGTAAGGTATGTATGGTTCCTTCCAAATTCAATGGTGATTACTGATTTCATTTGTATAATGATTTACTGCTTTCACTTATATAT
>NW_027105791.1:133954-150293 GCF_000696795.3 Halyomorpha halys
GTGGGACTTTAAGTTGTTCAATATGAACGGTCCTGCGCTTTTTGGGTTCTCTAATACTCGCAATAGTTACAACAACATTATGTTCTCTTATTATTATCACTCTGAATGGTCCCTCGTATCGCTGTATCCTTACCCCTGTTTGATCCCAACTTTCTATATAAAATTGTCCCAATTTTTATCATTCCCTTCCAATCTGTGAGGTTTACATTCTCCCGAGCTACTCTCCTGGTTTTTTCCCTCTCCAATTTCCCCCGGACTTTTCCCATAGCTTTTTCCTAGTGACATGATTGTTGCTTATCTCATCACCGTCCGCCGCCCTGCCCTTGTAGTCCCGCCGGATTCCACTAAGCCCGAAAGGATCTCAAACGGCGAAAACCCCGTAACGGTGTGCACCTTCCAGAAGGGTTTCCACCATCAGTTTGCAACGGATGAATGTCCTGTCCATTCCAATCTGTTCATCACACCATAGGCGCTTGATCTTCTCCCAAACGGTTTCGTTGCCAACATACAGGTTATGCTTTTCTCCAGGCATCGAAGCATTCTTCAACATTCTACAGATCTGGTCATTCTTCACGCCTGGTTGCGAACAGAGCGTCGTGATTTTACTTCTGCCATACTCACTATGTTTAATTTTGGTCGTTCCGGTGGTTTTCGTCTTCCAAATAATTTTTCTCTTCTTGTCATTAATTATTTCCTCCATTTTCTCTATGTCCCCTGGCCTTTCTTCAGCCAAACTCTCGTTATTCGAAGATTCTTCCCTACCATCTTCTTCCGCTTCATCCTGGTCTTCCGCTCTAGGCGTCCATTCCCACATTTCACCGGACGGTTCCCCATATTCTTGTTCCACGGCGTCCGTGGTTATGGCTCGAGGCAACCAATCGGCCACCACATTTTCTTTGCCAGGTTTATATATAACCTCCATGTTATATTGCGCTAGAAGCTCCTTCCAGCGAGTTATCCTGGCTGAAGATTCCTTCAGTTTTCCCACCCACTGGAGTGGTCTGTGGTCAGTATGTCCCTTGAACCTTCTGCCGAATACATATGGTCAAAGTGATCGACGGCCCACACTATTCTCCCAAGAGTTCTCGCTCCATTGCACTATATCTACTTTCCGTCTCCGTAAGGCGCCTGCTGGCATACGCCACAGGGCGCTCTCCCCCATCAACCTCCTGAGACAGCACCGCTCCTAGCGCATACTCACTCGCATCTGTGGTAATCATGAATTTCCGATTAAAATCTGGAAAAGCTAGTACCGGCTCTTAATGCAAATTCAAAAAATTTTATTTGTTCCTGCCCCAGCGTCGACTTTCCCCCCGACATTTTTAGCCCAAAATTTCTTATTCTCTGGAACACGCTATTCAAATGTCGCACGTGTTCCATCTCGTTCTTGCTGAACACAAGAAGGTCATAGTGACACTACCGGTGTCTACCAGACACCTCACTCCTGCAATCTCTATTATAGCCAAACCGCCGTGTTTTCCTCTCATATGGTTGATCTCTAAGGTGCGGTAGCTCCTCTGTGGGTACGCTCCTCAGAACTCTCCTCGTGTTCTAGCTGCTTCTCCTTTTCTTCTCCAAGTCCTCCTCTTGCCTTGCTGGCTATCCTCTCGCTCATAGTCCTCTGCTTTAGTTTCTGTTCCTAAGGTCTCGGACATTTCCATTTGGGACTCCCCCTCTCTAGCGCTTGTATCAATGAGATCTTGAGCACATTCCACAAACGAGCGTTCTCTTGGCATTCCCTCTTTCTTCCCCAGTTCTTTTGCCAACTGAATCTTCAGTATCATGGATAGGAATTGCATTTCGACCCTGTACTTGGTTTGTATCCATCATCTTGCTGTTTTGGTCTTGAATTCTGTTATAGCGTGCCAGGAGTTCTGCGGCATACTGCCCATTAGACTGTCTCGGTTTTTTCGTTTCTCTGATCATCATGAAAATATCTTCCTCTGGGGTCCACCGTCCTCCTTCGAATGCATTTTTTAATCTTTCTTTGAAGACTTTCCAGGAGATCTCTTCATCTGCCTGAATCTGATTTAGGATACTTCTTTTTACACGGCAGACTACCGCTGCTTTCAGTGCTTTTGCATCCTCGCTGTCTAGTAGATCCTCCGACATTCGCTTCTATTCGCCCCATTAGGCGATCGCCCCCTTTTAAAAAATGATTTAATCTCTCCGGTGAATTTTTCTAGGTCCGCCTTTCTCAGGTCCTGAGCAGTTGCCGTACGGACCTTAATCCATTCTAACGTCGTGGGATGAAATTGCGCTAAAGAGACTTCTGGTAATGGTTGAATTTCCTGCGGAGGTGGGTTGCCAGCTGCTAAAGCTTGGTTGACTGCAGCTTGAGGTTGGTTGTTTTAGTTCATATTCTCCAGGTTAAGAATTGCTCTTCTCACTATTCCGTTACTGATCTTAATTCAAAGACAACAATGAAAAACAAAATTTCTTTTAGACTGAAAATTACTCCGGTATCTCAAGTTCCCGGGTTTGGACACCAGTTAAGTATCGGCGAAAGCAAAATGTCAAAAAAGAGAAGGAATATGATGTAACACGTTTGAACTGCTGTAACATACAGGCTTTATTGGTTTCGGTACATCTCTTTGTATACATTCTATCAGCTAATCTCCTCAGTCAGCTGACATCGAAGTAACAGCTGATTAAGGCTTAACTTATATATAAGTTAAGGTACAAGGGTACCTGTTATCTCCACTAATACCTAGGGACCTATGTAAACACTGCGTAAATGTATATATAGAGGATTAAACGGAGGAATAAAGTAGTCATTTGACGGTCCTTTTTCCCTTTTTTTAAAAGTTATGTTTGTGACGGAGCTTAACTGGTGCCGAAACCCGGGAACTTTGACCCTCTTAAGCCGGTACGTTGTTAGAATTTTTTTTTTTGTGCTTTGTTCTCTCTCTCTATTTCTATCGTCGTTATCGGCCTCATATATTCAAGTAGATGACCGGACGAGGAGTAGTCGCACCAGCAGTCTTAAATCTTAAGAAGTTAGGTTTAGATAACCAAGGAAACCCGATCCAAGAAATGGTGACGGAGAACGTATCCGCAGCACTTCCACCTCTTCCGGCGACCACCATGCCGGAAGCGCACGCTAATGCGCTCGCGTGGATTAGAGTGCGAACAGCTACTACTCAGGACTTTAGGAAAGCGGCCTCAGACATAGAGATATTCACTGTGAAAGCCGGGGAATTAAACCACTTCCTTTAGGGCTGTGATCGCGTCATGGGAAGAATAGTAGCCTCAAAATCAGAAGATCTTCTGGACAGCGGGGACGCCGATGAACTGAAGGCTGCAGTGGTCTGCCGGGTGAAGAGATGCATCCTTAACCAGATCCAAGCTGACGAAGGGACATCATGGAGTACGGTTAAGGAGAGGCTGAAGAAGGCATTTGGAGGGGGGCGCTGGGCCCCGAAAGAAGACATCTTTCGAATGTTCCGAGAGAGGAAAAGGGAGGGTCAATCCAGTGGACAGTACGCCACCGAACTGCTGTCACGCTACAACCAAATCACAGACAAGTTCAGCGAAATGATAGCAACGGACCAGGTGCTTGGCCGCATGATGTTCCTGGCTTCTATACTGAAGGTCCAGTTAGCTAGGGAGACTGGAAAAAGGGAAGGAGCACCCCAGGATCGCTCTTTCGTGCAGTATACCCAGGAACTAATCGACGCAAGTGCCCAGGAAAGGGAATCCCATATGGAAACTGATGGTCAAGACTGGATTAGGGTCCAATACAGCCGTCCCAGAAATCACCAGAACCCGTGGAGAAGAAGAGAACGGCAGGAGTTTACGAGAGAGAAACAGAGAAAAGAATAGCCCCTGAATGATCAAGGAGAAACGGGCGGAGGGAGAACCGTAAGTGCCAAGTTGTTGGCAAGGGTGTGGCAAAGTTGGGCATTTGGTGGCACAGTGTCCCCGCACTCAATGCTTCGAGTGTGGGAATGAGGGACACATCGCTAAACAGTGCCTCTCTATATATAGAAGAGGCGATGAACATAGAGACGAGCCCATGGAGATAAACGCTCAGCGAGTGCAAAGGAGAAGCAATAGACGGAGGACAGAAAGATCTTCAAGCGAGTCTACGGAGGACGAAACCGAAGAACCAGGGAGCAGAGGAGACTATAAACTCGGAAGGAGCAGCGGAAGGAGAGCGACTGGAGGAGGGAGGACCACATCAGAGACCTGAGAAGGGTACCGGCAGAGGGGTAACTAGTGAATAACAGCATAAGGAGCAAAAACGGCGGTCTGCCTATCATCGGAGGGGGTGGAGTAAGGTGACTCATCGACACTGCCAGTTCTCACACAATTGCCAGTTCAGAAGCACTGGGGAAGCTGCAAGAGAAGGAAGGGACATTACAGGTTCAGGTATGTCACTGTAAATTAGTCACCCTGGGTGGACCCTGTAGCGTAAGGAGAAAACGCTGGGGGAAAGAGAGACAAACTTCTTGGACACACACGATGTCACAGGAAGGGGTTAGGCCCGATGGGCATAAGGTTGAGGCATTGCGTAGGATGGTAGTGCCCAGGGACGTAAAAGCCATTCGCAGGCTTTTGGGGGCTCTAAATTACCGTAACGGTAAAACCTCTAAAAAACGCAAAACGGCGATTTGCCTCAGAAATGGCGGATAGGTTGGTCCCGCTTAATAATTTGTTAAAAAAGGGTTCCAAGATTGTTATCACACCGACTATTGAAGATACAATTCGGCGTTGTATGCAGGAACTCCAGAAAGAACCGGTACTCGCGTTCCCAGACTTTCAGAAGACCTTCACGATTACAACTGAAGCAAGCGAGTACGCGGTGGGAGCAGTGCTATCGGGGACATCGGGAGACGTTCGGCAGTTCTTGAGAGAGTAGACACCATGGGAGGAAGAGACCCAGGACGTATCGAGGCAGGCCGAGGGAACTCCACCATCGGAGGACGGAAGCTCGGAAGGGGAAACCCACGGAGATGTAGGAATCGGAGGAAATTATTAATGATAAGCCCCGCCAGATCGTCTGGAAGACTAGGACATCGGGTCTAATGAAAATTGAGTATGGGCGATACGGTAAAAACGAGATTGCAACAATTTGGTCGGTACCGGGGGCCAAGGAGGAACAAATTTGTAGAGCCCTTAAAGACGCATCTAAACCAGGGAGGACATACCACATCTACGTGGGTAACGCCGTCATCTGGGATAAGATTAAGAGGTTGTGGCGGTCAGAGTTGATAGGTGTCAATCGTATGTTCATTAGGTATACGGTGATGGTGGAAATCATTAGAGAGGAAGAGCGCCAGAAAGAAATTACCCTTGCTTACCACCAGGGCAAAACGAACCATATGGGTCTAAATGAAACATTTCAAGCTCTCAAACGTAGATATTTTTGGTGGGGGATGCGTGGAACGATACAAGATACAATAGGGGGTTGTAACGTGTGCTTGAGTACAAAATATAATAGACATCCTCCCAGAGCAACACAGGAGGAAACAACTACGGCCGACAGACCACTGACTTTTACGTGGAAAGGGTATAAGTGGGTGACAGTCGTTGACACTTTCAGTAAAGTGGCAATCCGGATGCGGATCCTTTAGGTCGGCGGAAACGGTATTAGGTGCACTACGCACATGGTTCCAATTTTATGGCGTTCCTGACTCTATTTCGTCTGAAGGGGTGGGGGGAGAGTTTCATAATTCCCTTATCCGAGATGAAATGAAACTTCTCGAGGTTAAGTGGCATTACAACACTCCGAGACACCCTAAAGGTAGGGGTGGGATCGAGAGATTACACAGTATCCTCAGCGATCACCTCCGAGTTTACAATGCGGACAAAGGGTTAGAACCTGATGAGGCAATGATTTCGGTTTATAACCATTCGATTCACGCCGTCATGGGTTTTTCACCGTTTGAGGTGCTTTTCAGTCTACGGGGACGCCACAGAGACTTTCGAGGGACAGCAATCGGGGGGGGGGAAGAAATAGTGACTCAAAATGTAGTCGTTCGGAAGTTGTGGGGGAAGGTCCGGGGACGCATATAGAGGGAAAACAGAAAAGGGTTTCTTGTCATAACCTCAATTTGAGAAACGCGATGGGGGGGGGGAGAGGTTAAAATTGGGACCATTGTATACCGTAAATTAGGGACCAATCGCGGAAAGGATGTACTACGCTACGAGGGCCCATTTAGGGTGATTACTCTTTGACAACACAACGTTGTCACAATAGAAAGTTTGAGTGAACCACGCAAAAGAAGGACGCTTCACCTCGAGCAGTTAAAACTCTTGATATGTGGAATCATTGTTTTATTTTAGTTTTAGGTTACTTTATATTTTTATTTCTTTACCTTTATTAGGTAAGTGAGCATAAATGAGTGTAAATAATAAATATTAATAAAAAAGTGAAATAACTATTTCAAATGTTTATTAGTAGTATAAAACATATAAATATAAACTTTGAAAGGATATCATCATTATAATACGAAGATGAGAGGAAAATTGTTTTTTTTTTAGTATTAAAAATATTTCCGGAAATAAGATTTGTAATATAGATTTTAGAAATAAAAATATTTAACATAGGATCCTAGAAGGAAACCGAAAATGACGAAAACATAATACTGTTCTAAAACGAGTTTTAACTGGCGAGTACGTAGTTTCTGTCCTAGATTTTTTTTTTTTACGAACAGGAAATTTGCTTGATGCTATAGTTATTGAATAATTACAGTTAATTACACTTAGTTTACATATGAACCTTTCAGTTGACAGGACGATTAAATCCATAAAATAATTTTTAGTATTTCAATATTGATTCTACAATTTAGTGTTGAATAAATTGCTAAGAGGTGAATATAAATTTCACTAATTTTTTATTTTTCTAATAAACAAAAAAAAAATGTTAAATTTCGCAAAGAAAAATATTATTAATTATACTTATCTGAAAACTGTTATAATTGGGGTTGTCCATTCGAAAAAATAGACCAATCCAAAATAAAGTATGGTTACCATGATTAATTTAAAAATATCTGTTTTGAAACTATTACGGATTAATTCAATTCAAAATAGGACGGTTCTAAATAGGAAACCTAGTGTGATGCGTGCACGTCACTAAATTCTTTTGGCTTATATGTTTGATATCGGTTAAATAATTCACTTGACAAGCTAATAAACTTCCAGGGATAAGAGAAGGTAAAGTAAAGTAAGTAATAAAACTGGAACCATGGAAAAACTGAAGCCATGTCGAATCCTATTAGCAATACAAATCTCGGATTTCCTTTAAAAGCTTTGCACGATATATTTTATAAAGCTAAACTAAGAGAAGGCGAGCTGGACCGCCCAGGGTAAATAATGAAATCTAATTATGTTCTAGAATTGTATTGAGATATTGCGGAGTAATGTTGAGGGAAGAAAGGGTCAGGACGGTTTATGTCTCAGTTTAATTGGGCTTTATTTAAATGAAAACATAAGTATATATTTTATAAGCGCTATAAGAGTGAACCCTTTTGTTCTCAGGGATTTTTCTGTGATATCCTGTGTTTTTGGTGCTCCTGAAGAAATCAGCGACTGTGGAATATCCATATTCAGGTACATTTTATTATTTTAAAGTGCAAAGAACTGTGAATTAGTGCCGCGTGTTCCTACCAACTTAGAGCAACCAGTGCGAACACATAGATCCAGTTTTTTCAATTGTGGCTCGGCCGTGCTCTCCGAGCCACCTGTGCCTAAATTGTCACTTTAATTAATAATTATTACTAGTGCGCGATGGCTCATTCCTTATACCCAGCTCAGGCCGCAAATCTACCGCCAGACTCCGACAACGATACTGGGTTTATTAAAGTAGGCAGTACATCAAATGTATCTTCCCGTCTGACGCGATCAATGGCAGGCCAAATTCCACCAGGGAAGACCGAAATTAAACCAGACAGCAAAATGAAACAGACGCGTCAAGAACGAAAAATTGATATTACTCATCCAAATTCATTCAACACGCTGAAAAATCTTCCAACTGAGGCGGGAACCGAGACCTCTCCACAAAAATTTCCCCAACTACCTCCGGTTGTCGTGGCGAGCCAGCAAATCCCGGCGATGAGGCAATACCTAGCTCATCTACCTATAAATAAATACTTGGTGCGTAAAACCGCAGGGGGTGTTCAGATTTTCCTGGAGTTAGCAGCGGATCGAGACGCCGTTGTAGCTGGGCTAAAATCGCTAGAAATAGGTCATCACACCTATGCCCCATGACAAGGAGAAACGCAACAGCGTTATATCATTAAAAACATAGACATTTCCATACCCTTGGAAGATGTCCAGGCTGCCTTCCAGCACTTAGCCCCTATCGATATTAGGCGTCTCCAGAAATCGAACAGTGATGGGACGAAAAACCCCCTCTCCCCTATTGTTATCACGGTGCCAGTTCAGGTCACCCTAGAAGGTTCGCCATATCGACCAGTGCCTATTCGCAGCCCAACATTTTGTTCAACGAAAAGAACATGGCCCACCTCAATGCTACCGATGCCAGCAGTTCGGTCATATCAAGAACTACTGTGGGTACAAGGAGGCGTGCGTACGCTGTGCCCAAGACCACAACATCGGTGCCTGCCCTAGGGTGGTAGCCCCAAAGTGCACCAATTGTGGTCAGGATCATGTGGCGTCCTTCCGTGGGTGTGAAACACGCCGAAAGATCATGGACCAATGTGAAGCCAGAAAAGAACTTCAAGCAGCAGCCATTACGAAGCCGTCAGCGGCAGCTCGTGCCCAACCACCGACCACCACGACCACCAGACCAAGGACCAATAGAATAGCGAGTGCAGCCACGGCTTACTCGTCATTTCTCCAGCCGGCCAAATCCTCTCCAGCACTTGCGTCAGAACCCGTACCGGACTCTCCAGCTTCTCTTGAACCGGACCAAATGGGAGCCCAGCAACCACTCCCACCCCCACCACCCGGCTCAATCGATCCACAGCTTCTCACCAAATGAATCAGATGTTCAGCGAACTATGTTCTCGACTCATGAGAGACATGCAGGGATTCGTGTCTGATATCATTAAAGAGATCAGAGGTCAAAAATCGCCATGAATTCATTTCGGGTCCTCAATTATAATTGCTGTGACATTGCACCTAAACTAGAGGAGGTGGAGGCTCTCCTAGCGCTCACCGAACCGACAGTAGCTGTCCTCACCGACACCAGAATACAGGGACGACCGCCATTTATCAGGGGCTATCACGTAGCCACCGATGACCTCCACGACCCACACGGTGGTGTACTCATAGCGGTGCCCCATGGCATCCACTGGAAGAAGATCCCGCCACCTCTGACCATCCGAGACGGGCGGATCAGTCATCTCACTGTCCAAGTGCTGATGCACCAACCCATCTACATCAAGGGAGTGTACCGGCGTCCTAGAGGGTCAGTACCAGAACTGCGACAGCTCATTGAGACCTGTGGATTAAGGACGAACCATTGACTGGGGAAGATTTCAACGCCAGAGACACTCTATGGCATAATATCTCAGTGAACCTGGCGGGAAGACAGGTGGTGAAAACTGTCTTCACGGTAGTTCACCCAGAAACTCATACTTTCCGCCATTTTGGGACAGGCTTCCAATCGACAATACACCTCCTGTTGAATAGGCAGCTACATCGTATCACGGGTTGCTCCGTGTCTGATTTCACCTCTTCCGATCACCGCCCGGTGACCTATGAAGTGCACGGGAGCAGCTCTGAGCTCTGAGAAGTTCAACTATCAGGAGGCCGACTGGAGCCGGTTGCCATAGGCTGAAAGATGTACCTACGCTGCGCTCTGTGGAGGAAGTGGACAACTACATTGGCCACTTCACGTCAGGTGTCATGGAGTTTGCGCGCCAAGCCATCCCCACCTACCGCCCTAGACCTCCCCACCTTCAGAAACCCCCAGCCCACATCATGGCACTCATTGTCAGCCGGCGGAACCTGAAAAACCGTCATTACCGCTCCAGGGACCCAGCAGTCAAGAAGGCTCTCAACTCGATCACCACCCAGATCAGGAATATTCTGCGCCGGTGGAAGACTGCGGTCTGGCTTGATCGCTTAAGAGCTACACAACGACTACAGGAAATTCTGGAAACTCACTAAGGCGGCAACCAAGAAGATCTCGGCCGTTCGACTTCATGACAGGGACCGCCTCATGACTCCCATTATTATCTCACCGGCAATAGCTCAACAGTCGGTGAAAGATACCTTGGCCATCATTTGTATCCGGGACTTCAAGACTAATAACTCAAGCAGGGAGACCAGGCTCTACCTCACAACCGAAGAAGATCATCTTAAGCCACGTGAAATGCTGAAGAAGACAAATGCGGTGCAATTCCACACCTTTGCCCCGAGAGGTACTAAGAGGTCGAAGAAGTGGGTCCTCTACGGATTCTATGTAAACTCCGACCTGGAAGATATTACCAACGATATCTACGAACGCCTCCCTGGCTTCAATCTGCTGCACCGCCTCAACGTGACACAGCCCGACGGGCGAAAAACACCGAGTGATTTGCTGAAGCTCGTGACCGAACATCACGTAAAGATAGCAGACATTAGAAATCTGGGTGCCATAAACCACTGTCGGTTTAGGGTTTCCCTATTCAAAGAGGACGGCTGCCCAGTTCAGTGCAGGAACTGTTTTCAATACGGATACACGATGCGGTATTGCTACCGGAAAATAATATGGCCGATGTGCAGCGAAAATCACGATCTCGCCCAGTGTACACTGACCGGCCCACCGAAATGCACCATCTGTGACGTAGTTGGCCACATGGCGACATCAAAGGACTGCCCTGTGAGGATGGACCATCACCAGCGCAGACCAGAAGACAACTGCTCAGCAGGAGAGTCCAGAGAAACATCGCCTTCTCCGAGCTGATGGGAGGATCCCCCGCTCAGAAGACTCAACAGCCACTACCAAAGCCTGTGGTGACGATGCTCATAGAGATGATGGGCAAGATCCTCGCTCGCCACTATGACTGAGCATCTGGTCATAAACTATAATGTCAGAGGCCTCTCGCCGAAGCAGGCTGAAATTGAGCTTCTTCTGCAGCAGCACAGACCTTCAGTAGTGGGGCTCACCGACACTATGCTCTCCACCTCTTCACGGATGTACTTCCATGGGTACGTCGCCTACCGACTGGCCTGCCTCCCCGGAGCTCGAGAAGGAGTCATGATCTTGGTCAGGAGGGACATCCCGTCAAGGATCATCCCGAACCCAGTGACGGCTACTGAGAGTACTCACCTAGTCACAGTGGACGTGCGGTTTAAACACCGTTACACGTTCACCTGTGTCTACAGAAGACCTCGGACCGGTCTCACGTCAGCGAAACTGCTGCTGCAACACGCCCAGGCGACGAGCCGGCATGTTGTACTAGGGGACCTCAATGCCCGGCACACCGCCTGGTTGTGTAGTTGTAACAACCCGCTGGGCACCTACATCACCAAGACCAGACTGTCTCTCTTCCACCCGGGAGTGCAGACTTTTCGGCACTCTGCTCGCCCTTCGTGCACGTCAACACTCGACCTTCTCCTGACCAGAGGAATGAACACCGTCACGGACTGTCAAGTGCT
The DNA here is from genome assembly GCF_000696795.3 of Halyomorpha halys. Classification (NCBI taxonomy): domain Eukaryota; kingdom Metazoa; phylum Arthropoda; class Insecta; order Hemiptera; family Pentatomidae; genus Halyomorpha; species Halyomorpha halys. The sequence goes on from NW_027105791.1 coordinate 145,511, forward strand.
GCCCTATGGACCATCGGACCACAGGTCAATGCTCTACACCTTCGACGGCACGCCCTCTAGACCACCTGCGAGCAAATAACTCCTCCACGAGGCCGACTGGAAGGGATACAGGTCGAATGTTGAAGCGTTACTTATGCTACAGCCATGATTTCCATAGATTGTACGAAGGCCTTCGATTCTGTGTCTCACGGCATTTTATGTCGTAAGCTCATAGACCACGACTGTCCAGAGCAACTTGTCGTTTCCCGACAACAGGACCATCTCTGCGCGGGTTCGAGACGAGAGTTCCCGTTCCATCCCACTGACCTGCGGAGTTCCTCAGGGAGCGGTTCTAGTGCCAGTGCTATTTTCAATTTATATCGCTGATGTAGTTGGTGCAAATTACAAACTAGCTACGGTCGTCGCCTATGTCGACGACACCGCCATCTACAGCAGCAGTATGAACCCCAAACATGCCCTAGGGCGAGCCGGAGCGGTCTGCAAACAGATTGTTCAACGCCTAGGTAATTTAAACATCACCATGAACCCAGCTAAGACAGACTGCGTAGTGTTCGCTCAGCAACATTACAAGCGATCGACTCTCCCGAAGTCGCTCAAACTGGTCAACACCATAATTTCCTCTTCAAACTCGATAGTATATCTGGGCGTGAAGATGGACCGTCATCTCAAGTTCTCCACTCACCTCTACCAGAAAACGAGAACTGTACGAAGGCGGTCTTACAGACTAAACCACCTCCTCACATCGCCAGCGCTCTCTCTGCGGCTTAAACTCCAAGTTTACAAGAGCATTCTGAGGCCGGCACTTTTATACGGGACACCACTCTTCACTTACCTCTCCGACGGCGCGCAGCGCCACCTTCAGGGATTCCAGAATAGTATACTGCGGAGGATGGTCCGCACTACATCGTGGAAGAAGAAGAAGCCTCCGGAACTGCATCAGCTCCTCGAACTATCTACAGTACCAGAGTTCATTGGTCGGAGGCATGTCAAGTTCTTTGACTCCCTCAAACATCTGACCAATCCACTCTTCCAATCACTGACACCAGCGCACCCTCCAGTACGCTGGCAGGACCTCCACCCTCGTAGCAAGTGATGTACCGCCCATTGAAATGAAGTGAAAGGACACTGTTTAGTTTTTAGTATGTAGGGAAAACCTTAGAAAACGAAGTGTGCCCCAGCACCTCGTCTTGCAATGCAATGCTCCAGTAAAAGAACAATCAATGTAAATGTATATATATATAATTTCAATAATATAATTTTCTATAGGGGGTAGGAAAAAAAAAAAAAAAAAAAAGTGAACCTAAAATTAAACTACTTTAATTTAGTTTTATCAACGGCTACCTCGTTGAACGGTAGAGGTCCGGTAAGACAATTATGTACATTGGAAAAGCCGGCGATTACTACTTACCAACATTTATCACGTCATGGGCACCAACTAGGAGCCTTATGTAGTCGATAAATTCTCTGACTCTGTCTTGAGTGCAATGTGCTGCTGTGATGGCATGATATTGCGTGAGGATTGTTGCGCCGCAGAACGCATCTGGTACCTCCTCTCCCGTATAGACAAGCGCTGCTGCTAATGGAAATTCGTTCTTTTTGGCCTCTCTACCACCGACAATTCTTCCCTGCAAACCAAAAAAGTGATAATTTCTTCATTTTATGAAAAAAATTATCGCGACTATTGACTGAAAAACTGATTGTAAGTCAAAATTATTTTTCGTGGCCTATAATCAGTTAATTTTCACCTAACTTTGCGCCACAGTTATATTATATATATATTATTTACAATAGGACAGAAAATCTAAAATCAGGGATGTATACAAGTTGTTTCTCTATTAATCGCATAATTTGAAATTAAACTTTTTAATGAATGAACTTCTAATCAGAAAATCAGTAACTTTATGAGTTATATCATTGTAGTTGCACATTCTAGAGAAACTTTCTCTGGAAAAAGAAAGAGAGGACGCCCTAGGAAAAGGATCTAGAAGAGGACCTCGGGAAGAAAAAGGTGACTGGCTGGTGAAGAAGTGCTTTGGATAGAGAAGGGTGAGGTAGAGTTGTTCGGGAGGCAAAAGTCCATATTGGACTGTGGAGCCAAATACTTTATGATTAAGAAAACGCTTGAACTAAACTCAAAAGCCTGCTTAAAGTCGATAAAGAACATATGGAAGTCCGTATTTGGCTCATTTTATAAATATTAATATTTAATGTTATAGAGTAAATTTTAATTACTTACCCTGTTGGTTAGTCCACACGGGCAACTTGTGGGAACTAAGGCTATAGCAGTGGATAACAATAAGGCTATTGGCAGTATCGCTTTCACCGCTGTTCAAATTTATTAATATATAATTATTGCCATGTATTTACTCCAATTAATACCAATTTAACATTATTTACTATGCATTAATGCATTCAATTACATCATTAATAGTATTAATTTATACACTATGTACCTAGCAGTGAACAAGGACGGGGGTATGTCTAAGAAGTATTCATATATCTGGGGAGGCTAGATGGATAAAATGTAAAAGCAGAATGTAAAATATTAAATCTGACGAGTATCATGAAGTTGTGACCTATTGTTTTACCGTTCTTTCCAAATAGTTTCTTAAATCAATTCTCAAAACAAATGTTTTGTTAGACGAAAAATATCCAAAATGTTTTTTGTGTGTAATTATTTCGTTCATTTTTGTGATGGATAATACTTTTCTCGTCCTCCCTGCGTTCTAAAATATTTTCAAATTTGGATTTCAGTTGTTCAATAATAACCAAATGCCAATCAGCTTTACATTTTCAATTTTTTTCTTACTGTTATACATTTATATTTTGTAAAGAAATAAATTTCCAAGATAGTAAAGAAATATAAATTCTACTAAAAACGGAATAGAGAAGTAATGTTTAACCAAATATGAAAAGATTTATTTCATATTACAATATGTTTTTGTGTTACACGGACCAATGCTTATTCCATTGAAGGACCATGTCAGCTTTATTCCAAAAAGTCCTAGGTTTCTGAAATTAGCAACATATTTTGATTGATTTGATGTGGACGCGATACTTATCCCTTGACATTGACTTTTAAATAATAATCTATGTAATACAGCACTTGCCATAGATGATATCTTGCTTGTAAGCCATAAACGTTTGAAGATATATTTTTATTAAACAAGAATTAGTCGTTTTAATAATAAGTTTCATGAAAATTTGCCAAAAGTCACCAAAATATAAACAAATTACATACCATTCCGAAAAATAATTGAAAATATATGGTGTTGAAGATCCAATATAAATTTTTAATATTTTGCTGTTTTCAGACATACACCATTTTCAACAAATAGTGATTTTTTAAGGATTCATGAATGCTACTTACCCCTGGTGAAATAATAACAGGTATATTTACTCAGTGGTTCTCCTTTTATAGTTTAGTATTTCAGACAAACACAGGTGTTACTAATGTGGATTATTATTGTATCAGCTCAAAACAAACTTCTTAATTGAACTGTTATTAATTATTCCCTATTTGTTGTATTAGTGAAGGCTAAAATTAATCGACAAAGAATTAGAGTTTGATTTGACAATTAATACCATAGTTTTAGTTCATGCAAATGGCATTCCATATTTAGTAAGACGGAATTTATCCTTCGTATTTACTGATTTGGAAACATTATAGCAAATTATCAATAAATAAGATGTTTAATAAAAAAATAATGTAATACATTACTTCATATCAATTCCTTTAAAAACCAAAATGTATAGTACTATTTATCTTTTACAAATTCCTGTATCACAAAAACCAAAAATAATTCTGTAACAACATTAACTCCTAACAAACTAATATTATTAGATAAGAATACAACCGTTATAGGTAATTGTACATTTAAAGATACTTATTATTATTGTATAAATGTTAAGGAAATTAACGATAATTGTATTCAAAACCTTCTTAAAAATGATTTTAAACATTGTATAACATCTAGTATTAAGGGAACTTCTTTTATAAAGTAAGTTTATGAAGTATACTATTATCTTAGTTTTAACACAAGTTATGTAACATTAAAAAATAAGGCTGCACATCCCACTTTTTCTCTCACCACTAAAGCATTTCAAAAAGATGAAAAAAAAAAAAATTACAATAATAGGTCAAGGTCGTATCCATGGCAATTTTAGCTATTAGTTTTAACTATAGCTAATTTTTGCCCACCTCTGTTTTTACACTCATTGTTAAACTTAACTGATAGGCAATTCACATGATTATTTTGACATACACATTTTGAGACTATCAAAGCAATACATAGTTGGATTTACAAAAAAGGAGACAAGAGGCTAGACAAAGCACACCTTAGTTAAATGATCTTCAGTTTATTTTTGATTTTCTTTCATTTAAGCCTGAATAATAAAGCACCTCGGTTAATCAAGGCTCTAATTTATATTAACTGTATTATTTGATTCCCTCGATGCAATCTACTGCTGGAAATATATTGTTTAAAAATCCGAATATCTGTTAAAATGGATTTATTTTTTTGTGCATACTGAGGCTCAAACTATAGACTTCATCATACATTCAGTAAATTCATCTTTAATTATATGCGCTGTCACAAATATTGAAAACCAAGTTTAAAAACTGCGTCAAAGTTAGCTGAAAAACTGTATTATTTATTCAATGAATTTTTGTCTCATTGGCGAAATATTTAAAAAGGAAATAAATCTTAACTAATTCAATAGGTATCAATATTTAAAATATGTAAATTTATTCTAAAATTATTTTATCTAAATATTGATGCTT
>NW_027105792.1:0-1113 GCF_000696795.3 Halyomorpha halys
AAGTAAAAATTAAACTTTAATTTAAATTATTTTGAAACAAAAATTAATAATCATTAACAGTCCTTAGGCAATTGTTTAAAAAAAATTGTAGAATTGAAGAAAATATTGTACAACTATCTGCTACGCCTAGCGTTAGCCGGATGACTAGTCCCGCGTGACTTATCAATTGTGCGGGTACTGTAGACCTTAATATTTATAATACATTCAATAAGGATAGCCCAATTGTTGTTAGTTTATGTGTCTAATAACGGGTTTTACATTAATATTATCGTTTTATTAGTTTATTATATTGATAATCATTGTACGAATGTGCTTTTATTTGGCCTCACATTATTTCTGATTAGAAACTTTAAAGATTTTGGTAAGTCGTTCTTGCATTATGAAAGTTATGCGTATACGCAACGAAGTAGATGTCTGTATGTATTTTGTTTTTGTCTCAGTTTCAGTTTTGAAAATTGTAGAAAATCTGAATACAGTAGTTTGAGATATTTGTTAAGTGTCTTCCGTTTTACTTTTATCGATATTGTCCTAGATAAGTCCGAGTGTACTGTGCCTCAGAAATTAAATTATAGTTGCTATAAAAATTGATTGATTAATTTAAATATTTAAACGAAAACTTTAATAGCAGTAATAGATTATGATATACATTACTGGAGCTAGAAATACGTCAGTTATAAAATATCCAAAATAATATAAATCAACATTTTTTATAATATTTTCCCATATAATTTTAAATTTAGAAAATGAACATGAACAACTGGAATGGGAAAATGGCTATGATGATGACAGTTCTTACTCGTACAGGAACGTAGCTATAGACAATGCAGCAGGGTCATTTGTACCCGAGTGAGTTAAAGCGCTAACTTTGAATGGCTCGTGACTGCAGCGGCGCCAGTTCGAATCCGGCCTGGTGTGTCGACTTTTATTTCTGTAGTGGTCCCACGATATGAAAACTCTACCCCCCCTACTTTGGTTCGAATAGGGTTATTAGAAATAACCCGGAACAGGGGCATAAAAAAAATACGTAGCAATCCAGAAGATCAAGGCAGTCGAGAGTTTTCAAGTGACATTAGAAATCTCGAGCCAGAAGTGGACCAAAACTGAACCGGCAAT
>NW_027105793.1:0-4351 GCF_000696795.3 Halyomorpha halys
TATTAAGATATGTTAATTATAATACATATCACAGTTAGCTGTCGGAGTCAAGTGATATTCAGAGTGAGCACCTATACAGTGGTTATCTCATAGCGGTCTCCCACTTCAATATATGACCCTTCAATCAAATTAACTTCAGAAGAGAAAACTGTTTTATTTGGCAATTAGTATTTAGCAATCTAGGAAATTTTATTTTTAATACTCAAAGTATTTAGGTTTTCTTCGTTACTCTAAATATAAATAAATGAATTGATAATGCAGTTAACTGGGTAGTCAACAGGTTTATATTTTATAACATTTTTTCAAACTCACAACTATACTTTTTGTTTTCAATATATATTTTTTTCAATTTTAAATAATATCTAATAATTATTTACGGACATTAACTATTTTTCCAATACTTACTTAAGGATTATTTTGAGTTCATTAACAATGGAGGCGAATGATAGGGTCACCTTGCTTTTTAAATGATTAAATATTTTTTATTATAAAATTTAAATAAATATCAGACAACATTAGCTTAATATTATAGTCCAAGCGCCTATGAAACTATAATAACTTTATTTCATTACAACTTTTGATTACTTTAATGAAAACTATATACATTAAATAAAATAAAATTGATGAATCTTTTAAGTTAGTTAGGGATAATAGAAAATGGTAGTGTCATGAAGCGTTAGATTTTTTTATTTTTATTTTGAGCTCTATTTCCTTAAAACTAACTAAAACTAAAAACTTATTAAAACTAATCGAAGTAGAGTGAATTTCTTAAAATTTATGCTTTAGTTACGTTATTTTCTGACAGAAAAAAAACGTATTTTTTTCTTCAAAGAACATTTGTAACTTCTGGAGCTACTGACATTTTTTATTCCCCCTAATTATGGTCGAAGAGTCATAAATTTTGACTATTAACTGTATATAGTTTTCATTAAAGTAGTCAAATAATGGAGTTAAATAACTTTTTTTTCTTATCCTGTACTCTTCTTGGACCATTAGATGAGAAAGATTGGACTCATTGCAAGTAGGGAGCTGTTATGTAATAACAATATAGTGTTAAAAAAGGAGAAAAAATGGTCCAGAAAGGGTTGTGATTTTAATTTAAGGACACTTAACAGGTATGTAATTTTCACTACTCCTAATACGTAACTACTCATTTCATTTTGCAATTTTATTCTTTTTTTTAAATTTCTCGATAAAATAATTAATTAAGTCTGTTTGATAACAAAACAAAACTATACTAATGTTCTTTACTCTTACAATTTCGTTTGCAATTATTATACTAATAATGAGTTACAACTTGCATGCACTTTGCTTCACCGAGGCTACCATTTTTAGTAACACACGTTACTGAACCTCAGGTAGCAAAAAGGTTGGCCAGTTAGTGGAAAAGATTCAGGTTATATTTGCTTTTATAGTTTTGCTATCAGTTAATGAAAGCAGGGACGTAGATCTTCTATTTATTAATTAAATTACATAATGCTTACAAATTAGATTGTATGTTAAAAAAAGTTTTTTTTTTTAGTTTGGAGGTAGGGATTCAAATTTCCCTCATCAACAATCAATTACCAAGTTCTGATTTTTTTTTTACTTTATAAAACATGAATCAATAAATAGAAACTGGAAAATGGCTTCAATCCACTAATATAGTTAGTTTGGGGACTCCCCCCAATCATAAATTTAAACCCAATACTGAGCTATATTCTCTTTTAAACAAAATGAAGTTTCATATTATTACATTCTCTTCTATTGTTGAAAACAAATTATATGCATATAGAAAATGTTTGATAAATAAACATTACATTGCTTTTATCTCAAGTAATGATAATTTCACTTTGATAATCAAACGGCGATTGACGGACAGTAACTAAATTTTATGAAAGACTTTCAGTTAGAAGGTTATAAGACATGAGCGCTCCGTTTACTAGCTGAACAGGTGTAGTTGATAACCGGACTCTACTTCCCAAAACCAATGAACAGTACTGGGAAGAGCCGTAATGCAGAGATATCATTTTCTAGAATTGAATTTCAGCCCACTGAGCGATCGGATATTGGAGTGATAGCTCTCCAGTGTATGTTCTGATCGAGAATCGTTTGTTTCGCAGAACGATATACTGCTCGATGAAAAGCCCGATTTAATGTTTTGTCATGTTCTTCAACAGTAGAGTTCGAATACAGGCTGGCGAATCGGTCACAAGAGAACAGATGACCCGGTTATTGGTGACCACCAAGCTGCTTGAATGTGAAAACCGTGTATCCCAACAACGTGAGGTTATATAAGCGCAACGTGGCCATCTGTGCAGCACCAAGTATGAAACCACTCTCATTTTTGGATATTTATTCACCGATTTTGAATATAATTCCGTGCTTATGTTAAAAATCAGCTCTTTTTTTACTATCTATCATCAATTTTTTAAAACTTTTTTTGGCACCATCAATACTATGGAATTGATATAAAGTAATTTACAATAGTATAGAATTTATTGATTAAATACAATGCTATGATAACGAACGTTTCTCCTTCTGTGCGTGGGAATGATAAATAGCTCATTACTCTGGGACAGGGTCCCGTTAGAACAGTTGGGTAATTTTAATTTTACAATAACATATATTGGCCAAAAACGGTGTGGCCACCCTTAATTGTATTTAAACTATTAAAGTTGTATATAAATAGTTTTAAATACACAGATAAAAAGAAAAAAATTAAAAATAAACTAAATGGCCAAATATATAAAAAACGAAACAAAAAGGTAGTTACAAATTATCTGTACTATTATACTAATGGATTAGAATGGTGAAATAAAACGCAGTTTAATAGAAGTGTTTCGAACGTGAGAAGGGTTGGTACATGACGTATGTTAGAGGGAATGGAGTTATAGTGAAATGCAGCTGGGGTAAAAAAATATTTATCAAACGCAGCAGTTCGGTGAAGTGGAGGGTAGATGTCAGATAAAAGGGACCTAGTAGTACGGGATTTGCCAGAGAATTTGAATTGCAGGTTTTCTAGGATATAGGAGAGCCGCTGAGTGTAACAGTAATGGTTCCCTTTCTCAAAATAAATATCAGGTTTTTAGATGGTTATGAGTTTTTCTTAACAATTCTCTATTTCTAAGTTATCAAAATAATGATGAGAAATTTCAAAACATTAATTTCACAAAGCCATCCACACTCTTCTAAAAACGGCCTCAATTAATTCTAAATCTGGAATAAAGTTATTCTGGTACCCTCAATACTATTAATTAGGCATAACATTATTTACAATATTACCTCCCTGAAATCAATATTTCTCTAGATAAGTTTTTTTTTTCGTTTCCATATCTTCCAATGTGTCTCTTTTCTAAGCTGAAATAAAAGTTTCTTTTTTTATACATAATCTTTTCACTTTCTTGAGACTAGTTATTATTATTTAAATAAAAAACTTTTATCCCGCTTAAGACTCAAAACACTATATTTCTTTATAAGTGCAACCTTTAGGTCAATTCGGCCATCCTCAAGGACAATCTTTTTTTTTTTTTTTTAAATAATTTATTTATTGATATTTACAACTGTATACACATATATACAACAAGTAAATTTGCTGAAGGTGACATAGTGACATGATAAAAACATGTGGAGAATCTACCAACTAATAGAACTCCAATAACATTTCTAGAGGAGAAGATCTCGAGGCCATCTTCTTTTCAGACTCCTAGGAGGATTATTTGGTAATCAAGGAGAAGCCAGGTTAGAAACAAGTGGATTTGGGTGGTTGAGAAGTTTATTATGGAAGGAACGGTATCTGGTTCTGGCCAAATCGGCAACATATGGAACATTGAGGTCCTGATGGATGACTTGATTTGTGACAAAGTAAGGAGCATTAAGGATTTTACGAAGGATAAGGACAATCTTAAATACAAATTTAAACCACATTAATTTTAAATAACTTTATGCTGGCTACTCTGCCCAGGTCAATAATTTCAGTCCAAAATTACCCTACTTTGTCAATTCTTCTCAATGAGTTAATTCTTTTAATCAATTAAATTAATTGATAAATTCAATTAACATTATTATACTTTATCTCAACAATCTCTAATAAATGGTGAAATTATTGACCTTGGCAGAATAGCCTGCATACATTTTTTTAAAAATTGAAGTGGTTCTAAATTTTTATTTGAGATCGTCATTGAGGATGGCCGAAACCTTCTTTATGTTTTTTTGAAACGAAAAAGACTTATAAAGATATATAATTGGAGAAGTTTGTCGGGGGGTGCGGTCAGCACAGAAAAACATAAATAAACAAAACCATATTTATTTATTTTATGCCGACGTTTCGACCTGAGTTTCAGGTCTTCATCAGGGCTATAGAACAAAAGAG
>NW_027105793.1:4401-7706 GCF_000696795.3 Halyomorpha halys
ACGTTTCGACCTGAGTTTCAGGTCTTCATCAGGGCTATAGAACAAAAGAGATAACAACAACATTTAGAGTAACATACAATTGAAAAGGAATAGTATACAAACAAATTTAGAATTATACAAAAGATTGAATTAAATCATAAATGATAAAAATTGATAACTATCTACACCTCATAAAGAAATATACATTGTTTTGAGACTTAAATGGGATAAAATTTAGTTTAATTAAACAAATTTTCTTTAATTTTTGGTATAGCTCTTAGCACATATCTTTTGTATTAAAATAAATAAATGAACTACGTGAATAAAAATACCCATTACCACAACTTATCTCAAATTAGAGCTAATTAACTCACTTCAACATTTTTTACACCATAAAAATTCTTTTCTTATTATTATTATTTTAAGGCATAAACAATTTAGGGGTCATTATTGCCTTAATTTCCGAAATTTATATAAGATATTATTTCCTTAGTTTCCGACATTTTTATTTGTCCTTATTGTCTTAATTTCCGTATTGAAATGTATAACTATTGAAAATGGGAACTTCTAGTAAAATTGTATGGTATAGTTTTGAGTGATCCAGAAATTCAAATAGTTTATTTACACTGTTTCTTATCCTGCAAAATTGTATGGAGATCTGTTAGAAATTCAAACAAATTTTTGTGGGAGTCGTATGCTTGGCATTCAGTTAAGATGTGTTTTACGGTAAGCCGCGTTCTGCAAGTCTGCCGTACAGGTGGAGAATCGCGGGCAATAAGTTAACCATGGGTCAGGCACGTATGACCTATTCGAAGGCGCGTCAAAATCACATCCTCTCTGCGCACATTTCTAGTAGATGATATCCTAGGAGAAACGTCACTTCTGATTTCTTGTAATACCGCCAAAAATTTCCTCTTATTATCAAAGGCTTCTGGGATATCAGACTGAAATCGAACTAAGTTGTCTCAAGTACTTCTCCCTTTCCTGAACCCACTCTGGCATACTGGCAGTACGCTTTTCACTTTCAAGTATGATTGGAAATAAGTTTTTCCTTCAATGAACCCATAGATGAAGTTAGGTTGATCGGTTTATAACTATTAACATGGATTTATTAGAGGAACAAAAGTTTTTGATCATACCAATGCAGATCTGATCCGGACCGGGTGAGGAATCTTTGCTGGGGTTCAATGCGGTGAGAAATTCGTCCATTGAAAAACAGGTTTAATGGATCAAGTGGATGATTAGTGAAAACGAGTGAAACTGATTCGATAGATTGCTTTATGTTAAGGAAGTGTGCAGAGTAAAAATTGACGAGATATCATAGAAATGCTATAGGGTGTTTGCTAAGATTACAGGGTCAGTTTCAAAGTGGTTACGAACTTATTTGATGTGAGTAGCCATAACCCATAATTTTTCTAACTGTATGCCAGAAAACAACTCCTGGTGTAATTACAGTTAGCCTTACTTAAAAAGGTTTGCCGCTGTATACGTATTTAGTTTTTCGGAGGATGGTCGGCGAAGAAAATTTTTAAGTGCCCTTTCTTTTATTAATTGCTTTTTCACAATCTTCCGACCACCACGGTACATAGGGGTGGTAATAAGTATTTATATTATTAGCTGAGGAAATGTATGGGATCACTGATTGGGCTGCTTCAAGTAATCTATTGTTTAATTGTAGCAGCAAGCGATTAAGGTTAGTATTGGATATGATCAATATCTGAAAGCTTAGCTGTCGCTTGATACTGGAACCAATGAGCTTTTTAATGAGCCATTTGTTGTGAGCCAATGCTATTTTATTTGGGTTCTTTATCTTATTCTTTTATGCCAATACAGTGCTGACACATTCTCATACCCAATAATTGTTTGTTTTCACCTATTTGTAAAGCTCAATAATTCAAATACGGAATTATATATATTATTCGTAATATTTTAATTCTATTTTGCCATGATGAAATAATTGGATGAAGATTACACTGCCCTTGATCTAAGAGATCCTATGCTCCACGGTATAATAAATGACTCTAAAAGAGAACTTGGTTATAAATAAATATCGTCTTTGCACTATAGTGAATGACAGAACCACTTATGAATTTATGGAAGGAGAAAGAACTTCATAGGAGTTTTTATCAACTAGATAATCTTGGGTAGACTCAATCCGAAGACAGTTTTCTGCATTTAGCTGCACTTGCTATTCTCAACGCAGACCTAGAAGCTGTCAATTCTATTTATGCCACTCACCTCCAGGAAGCATTGAGATGTGCATCATCAGTAAAGGTGCTGTTAATGACTGGAACTTAGTTCTACAAGCATTTGGTCGGAGGAGACACCTACCTCCATATTGCTGCTGTCGCTGAAAACAATAAAGAAGCACTGGAAGCCCTTTTAGAAAGTGGAATATACATAAACGATGAATGAATATCAGCGAGGCGAAATGCTATTAGTTCAAGCTTGATTATGCTTCTGAAGTAAGAAGCATGTTGGAGCTCAAGTGAATGACCTAGATATTAAAGGCGATACGCCGCTGTTCCTTATAAGTTAGAAGTCCTGCACCTGTAAATAATAAGCTAGAAGTCCTGCATGCTATTAGAAAGTGGTGGCTAACTCATGACATACAGTCATGGTGATGGGATATTATATCGTGAGGCTCGTTTTATTATCGCTGCAAAAGAAAAGTCTGATTGATGCAGGGTCGGTATATATAATAAATATATAATAAATTATAATAAACAATATCACGTATTTTGTTGGTCAAAATAACGTTTTTAACACTACTTCTGTTTAAACTTGTTTTTAAAAGAATACAATTCCTTGCAACTGCTAATAATATTTTAGAAGTCCTGCACACGTAAATAATAAGCTAGAAGTCATGCAACTGCTAGTAGAAAGTGGTGGCTAAGTCATGAAATACTGTCATGGTGATGGGATATTATATCGTGAGGCATAAACTTTTTCTGCCAATAAAAGTCTGATTGATGCAGGGTCGGTATATATAATAAATTATAATATACAATATCACGTCTTGTGCTGGTCAAAATAACGTTTTTAACACTACTTCTGTTTAAACTTGTTTTTAAAAGAATACAATATATAAAAAAACTTGATTATGCTTCTGAAGTAAGAAGCATGTTGGAGCTCAAGTGAATGACCTTGGTATTAAAGGCAATACTCCGTTGTACCTTGCTAATAATAAGTTAGAGGTCCTGCACCCGTAAATAATAAGCTAGAAGTTCGGCAACTGATAGTAGAAAGTGGTGGCTAAGTCACGAAATACAGTCATGGTGTTGGGATATTATATCGTGAGGCTCGTTGTATTATCGCTGCAGTTG
>NW_027105793.1:13608-14028 GCF_000696795.3 Halyomorpha halys
GTAAATAATAAGCTAGAAGTCATGCAACTGCTAGTAGAAAGTGGTGGCTAAGTCATGAAATACAGTCATGGTGATGGGATATTATATCGGCCCGTTGTATTATCGCTGCAGCTGCAATGTCCAGGTTGTGAAAAGTCTGATTGATGGAGGGGGGGTATTGGATATGATAAATTTGTCTCAGTAGACTGCCATATATTAAGCAGCAAAGGACACACTGGTATGGTGCTTGACGTTGGGGCGATGGTGAATATGCAAAATTGTGAGGGTTGGACTACTTTACACCATGCAGCGCAGGAAGGACACAGTGTAGTGGTTACTGAGCTGCTTGACGCTGGTGAATATGCAAGATTGTGAGGGTTGGACTACTTTACACCATGCAGCGCAGGAAGGACACAGTGTAGTGGTTACTGAGCTGCTTGA
>NW_027105793.1:14119-15102 GCF_000696795.3 Halyomorpha halys
GTGTGCAGGGCCGTCTTTAGCCTGGCTACCGTAAGATATCCAACTCCAACAGAGTAGAAAATTTATTTTCCCAACAACTTTGAGCTATTTACAAACATAAACGAGATCCTTGCAATGAACATTATTTTTGTTTATTTCTAAAAAGTAACAAAAAGTTTTATTCAAAAATCATAAATTTACAAGAGGAACTTTTCTCGTTTTTTATTTTAAAAATAATAAATTAATTTTTAAATCTGTTTATCCGAATACATCACTTTATATCAACTTCATTTCAATTCTACAATATACCTTGAAATAATTGTAAGTATCAGTTCATAATGTATCTGTTTTATCATAAGAGTGGGGGGGCCCTGAATTACTGAATTGCTGTTATTACAATTCAATTTCAAAATATAATTTCGCTTTAATAAATGATAATATATTATAAGGCCTATCTACATAACAATTATAAGGCCTATCTGAACATACGGCGTTGTTCTACTGTATCTGAGCTATGGGGCTACACTAAACCTTCGAATTCCTCTTGTATCTAATCCTTACAATCCAAAATCCTCAATGCTCTTTTCTTCGTCACAAATAAAATCGTACATAAAGACCTTAATATTCCATTCATAACCGAACTGGAACCAGATTCCATTTCTTCCGCTATAAATTCCCTAACAACCCAAACTCACTAGTTTCTAACCTTGCTTCCTCTACTATTCCTGACAATCCTCCAAGGTGCCTGAAAAAACGATGGCTACGAGACCTGCTAATGTAAAAACGTCGTTAGAGTGCTAGTTTCTCTACACGCCTGTATAGTACATTATAAACTTAAATAAAATTTACTGGATGTATGTATATGAATGTACAGTTGTAAATGGCAATAAATAAAACAGAAAGAACACAGTGCAGTGGTTACTGAGCTGCTTGATGCTGGAGAGATGGTGAATATGCAAGATTGTGAGGGTTGGACTACTTTACACCATGCAGCGCAGGAAGGA
>NW_027105793.1:15193-15542 GCF_000696795.3 Halyomorpha halys
TCCAGGTTGTGAAAAGTCTGCCGTATTGGATATGATAAATTTGTCTCAGTAAACTGCCATATATTATGCAGCAAGGACACCAGAACACTGCCTTATGCCTGGTCGGGTGCGTGTGTGCTTGGGTGCCTGCATGTGTTCGTGATTGTGTGCGTGATTGTGTGCGTGAGTGTGCGTGTGCTCGATGAAAAGTAAATTATAATAAACAATATCACGTCTTGTGTTGGTCAAAATAACGTTGTTAACACTACTTCTGCTTAAACTTGTTTTTAAAAGAATACAATATATAAAAAAGCTTGATTATGCTTCTGAAGTAAGAAGCATGTTGGAGCTCAAGTGAATGACCTTGATA
>NW_027105793.1:18113-18599 GCF_000696795.3 Halyomorpha halys
CTACTTTACACCATACAGCGAAGGGAGGACACTATTGTATTTTATTTATTAATGTTTTGTATATGTAGGGTCTTTGGTATGTGCAGGCAATATGCACACCTCAGAGGTACAGAGACGAATAACTATAGAAAACAGATGTCTTGATTAGGAAAAAAATGTGGAGAAGCCATTTCTTCCTTTAATATTATTTTAAGCAGTTGATTGGTTTTTTAATAGGATATGGGACGGCCTTATGTGGCACATCAAAAAAAAAATAATAAAAAGAACAAAATATGTATAGATGAGTTATTTATTATTACGAAATATGATCAGGATGTATGACATTATAAATAATGTACAAAAAAAAAAAAAAACAGCACACAGACATAATGATATTTTTAAAGAGACAATGCCTACCATAGTTTAACATTTGTCTGCGGGACAAATGAATGTATGAGTAGTGAAGAGGTTTTAATAGTATAACCATTAAAAAAAGTTGCTGATAAT
>NW_027105793.1:18649-19461 GCF_000696795.3 Halyomorpha halys
AATGTATGAGTAGTGAAGAGGTTTTAATAGTATAACCATTAAAAAAAGTTGCTGATAATGTTATATTAGTTGTTATAATTGTAAGTATATTACTACATGAATATGAGGTGAACCTGAAACCTGGTACAACAAATATACAAGATCATAGAATAGTGACAATGTTCTAAATAGGTTCTTTTGTTGACTACAACATATTAAAAGATATAAATAAACAACTTCATAAGTAAAAAAATCCAGAAAAAAAAATAAAAAAGAAAACAAAGTAACAATGTGAGAGTATTAAATCAAATTAACTAAAATTCTCACCATATTTGGTGTCAAACCAAAAATCGATTTAAAAATATTTCAAACTAGCATATATAAAAGACATTAAAAGTAATATAAATTTTAATTTTATATTCATAGACTACCCAGATTCATAAATAAATCTAATTTGAAAGTGTTAATAAGATAAATAATCGTGATAAAAACAATAAACTGGTTTTAGCAGAAAAGTAAAATAAACAGAGGTGTATTGCTTTAACAGATCTAAGGTGCGAAACTCAATGTGTGCCCTCCGAAAACAGAGAGGGAACTCACGGTAAAACAGTTTTAATCCTATTTGAAGTTTAATCGCCCTCAAACGCATATGTTTTATTATTTATTCTTCTTCAATATTCATCCATTTAATCTTTTGATTGATTACGTTTTATGGACCACCAAAACTCTTGCTCAAAGCTCATAGATTTAATTCAAAATTTCGTACAGCTCTTCATTCCTGAGCTAGGGCTATTCACATACATAAACGCAAAGCATTTTACAAGACTAAGTCA
>NW_027105793.1:19978-21251 GCF_000696795.3 Halyomorpha halys
TTTAAATATGGTATATGTATATCAACTAAATACAGCTAGGCTGCATTTCTTTTATACTGAACTCTTTCTATCTCTCTTACAATCAGATAAATAAGTTTTCGGACAAAAAATAAGAATTAATTCTATTTTTGGAATAGGTATATTTTTTTTAATCTTATTACCTCTATATCAATTATCACTTTATATATTTAATCTTATTATTTTTATAACAACTATATTATTTGTATATTTATTACTTTTAATATTTATTTACCTTTTTTTCTTGATACTTATTTCTCTTTATAATTAGCACTTTCATATCTATTACTTTAGCCTAATTTATTAATTTTTTTTATTGTTTGCATGTATTACAGTGCTATTTTCAATTTTAATTGAATATAATTGTGGATCACTATGTTGGGTTTTATTATATATATATATTGCCATATTTAAAATGATTACTAATTTTTATACTTTAGACTATAATTTTGTATTATGAAAAAAAAGTCATCTTCCGTTATGACAGAAAATTTTAAAATAAAAATAATGGTAAAGATAAACACATATATGAAGAATGATGAAAAGCCAGAAAACAAAATATGAAAATATGTGGGAGAAAAAAAAAAAAATGTATAATTTTAACAAATATTTTAAAAGATTTTATGCTGTGACTATTTATGTTAAAGATTTTTAATAAAGTGTTCTTCTCTTTCTATATGTATTTATTTTTACCCCCACCCTGGCCATTCCTTACATACGCAGGGGAGAGAGTGAGTTATCTGCAGGTTATTACCGTATTCTAGGGTACAAGAGTAGGGTCACGAAATAAAAGTTGACTCCCTTAGACCGTATTCGAACAAGCACCGCTGCAGTGACGAGGTTGCTAAGGTAGATAGAGCTTTACATGCTCGGCCTTTGATTTTCGGAAAAAGCTGTTGTTTATACGAAAGATTAAAAAAAATTTTGTGAAAGCGAACGCTTCTTGTCCTGTGCGTGTATTTGAATGGTTCCCTCCCCCAAAAATAAATATCAGGTTTTAAGAAGGTTTCAGATGATTAAAATAATTATGAGCAATTTCTAAAAATTAGATCCACAATGTCATGCAGCAATTCATACTCTTCTGAAAATGGCCTCAATAAATTCCGAATCGGGAGTTAAGTTGCGTGTTTTATTCTGATAATATATACACGAATGCTTCTAGTTCCTGATTGTACCCTTGATTATTGAAATATTAATTCCACTGCCGCACCAAATAAAAAAACAATATTTTTATCATTCCATAATGTTTGTATTT
>NW_027105793.1:23147-24322 GCF_000696795.3 Halyomorpha halys
ATTTTTGAATACTTAATTTTTTTAACTCAAGTGTAAATTCATTTTAACTCAAATTTTTAAAAATATATTTTATACTTAGACAGATTTATTTAAATTTTCAATAATAGGAATAACTTTGCTTAAGGTGTCCCCTTAAGCTGACATGACCCCTCAAGTAGACATATTCGGTAACTCCATAAAATGAGTCTTGATTTTTATATAATATAATATATTTTTTTGAAAAATATTGTAGTTTATATTTGTAATTATTTCAACTTAAAAGCTAATTAATAGGTATACGAACTCAATAAGTTTTTCTATGTAATTTATTTTTTCCCATATAACATTAGTGAGGTTTTCGTACCCCTGTTTTAATTTAATTGACATAAAAAGTTTGTATTGAATTAATCTCTGCAGTTTAAACAAAAAAAAATATTTAGACAAAGTTACCGTCGAATTTCCAACTAATTCTGAATCAGAAAAATAATTTGAATACGTTACGAAAACCTTTTTTTTTTTTTTTTTTAACAAACCTCTTGATTCAGAAAACTTCTCGAAAGTTTGGCTATACTCCAGTGTTATTGTATACTTAGCATTAAGAATTATACTTTGACATAATTTTATATTTATGATAATGCATAATGATAAATTATATCATTTTATATTTATGAAAAGAGATCATGAAATTAATAATTAAACAACAGTTCAAAATTAAATGATATTCTAAAGTTCATTTTATTACTGTTGTGGAAGTTTATGGCTTCGTTATCATGGGATCTTTAAGACACGGAAATAGGCACTAAAATTTTCTTAATAGATTTTAAGTTCAAGCTTTGTTTGACAGTGGTTTTAGCTAAGATCCAACTTAAGAGCACGCAGAATTTATTTTAAATTGTTATCTGAAAGTTGCCCTTTGAATGAGAATAAACATATATAGATCCTAAAGGTATATTATTATCTTACCTTAAGAAACCTGAAAAGATAAATTATAAAAATAAAGTTTTCATTTTCAAGTTCTCAAGTCGATGTTATGGAAATGAGGATCGAAGCGATTTCAGACAAGCCCACGGCACCGTAGATTGGAACCCGTATTTGGATTAAATGTGATATATGAGTTGTATTTCCAATGTAATTTAATAGAATGTTTTAATAGAGTATTATACTGCACCAAATTTCAACGCTGTAATCAATAAACG
>NW_027105793.1:24372-24688 GCF_000696795.3 Halyomorpha halys
AGTTCCTGATTGTACCCTTGATTATTGAAATATTAATTCCACTGCCGCACCAAATAAAAAAACAATATTTTTATCATTCCATAATGTTTGTATTTGCTTGAAACTAAATGAAGCAATAAATAACAAATGATGTATTTGATATTCTTACAAATATATCGTACTTTCTTCTCTTCTTCATATAAGACTATAATTTACTGATTTCATTTTTGTTTTTATTATATATATATTTTTTTTTATGAAGTGGTGCAATATTGAAACGACTAGGGCCAAACGAATGTTGTTTCCAACATTTTAAATTGTTTTTAATTTATTTTAG
>NW_027105793.1:24937-28053 GCF_000696795.3 Halyomorpha halys
AACAAATCGTGTTTGATTAAACTATCATACCAATAACCAGACTTTACGAACCACGAACTTTGATATGCATATTACTAAAATCATTAATATCATGGATATAAATATTTATTAAACCCAATGTGACCAATTCTGGTGCAATCCTCTCACATACGTCACGGACAAGGACGTATACAATCCCGGAATCATCTCTCTGTTAATTCCTACTTGTTTTCATTTTCAAACATCTGCTTGCCATTTATCAATATGTAAAATATTTCTATAATAACTTCCATTAACAATGTGTTTAATTTAAATCATTAACTAATTAATTATTTTATTACTTTTAGAATTTTTTTAAAGTTTAATATAATTATAAGGTTTTTATGACGAACATGCTAGATATTGTCTATTGTACTAAGATAAATTATTTAATATTTATAATGATGATAATGGCTTATGCTGGAAATGTGTAAAAATAATTAAAACATCAGTATATAAAATAATTTCCATTTATAAAAATGTTTTGAAAGTTATCACCAATAATGGTCCAAATTGGATACTAATACTTATAGATCTAAAACTTAAGTAAAGTTAAAAATGTTAACTATATAAAACTATTTTTCATATTTTGGTCTTCTTGATAGAAAAAAAAGTATCGAATTACAATATCAAATATAAGTTTTAAAAACAACAATTTGTTTTAGCGAAATCTAACTAACATTTATGTATTAATTTTTGTTTTTAATTCGGGGTTCCTTTGTTTATTTTTTTTTTTTGGTAATCGTTTATGAAAATGTACCGAACTGCTTTGCGTTGAATCATTTCTGCAATTGTATCGGCATTCGAATTTCGTTTGTTTAACTGAACAGGTACAGGGGTGGCAGCTGATGCGAAAAACCCTTTCCCTTTGCTCGTTAGTAATTGGGAAGTGGGGGCCCAATATAGAGAACAATGGTGAAAGCTTGTAGGGGGATGCCAGGGCCCGAAACAAGATGTAGAGAAAATTAATAATCATAATATTATTTATGATAATCTAAAATAAATAAGGTAATAAATAGTTTCATATATACATCTTAGGGTAGCATAAATGTTTCCACAAGTCTAAATGTAAATGTCATCAGTGTTCTCAAAACGTTATGCTTCCGTTAATTCCTTTGTAACACAAAGCACTCAACTCAAATGATGATATTACATATAGAAGGTTAAGAAATTAATACAAATGTAATAAACTATATAAATAAACTTAATAAAAATAAAGAGTTAATAAAATAACTTAATGAAGTTCATTAATGAAAAAATAAAAAAAACAATTAATTAACAAATATTGCCACCACCCGGGAATGTTTGGATCAATTAAGCTCCACAAAGAAGATAAACTTTTGAAGCCAATTGTTAATGGTATAATTGGGCCAATTTACAATTTTAAAAAAAATTATATGTTGTTTTAATATTGTTATAAAGATGAAAATATGGATGTCAAAAATGTAATAGAGGTTAAATAAAAATTGAAGTTAATATAGATTACTTTATTTTATAACTAAAAATATGACATAATGGTGAGTTATGATGCAGTATCCTTATTTACAAATATTCCTCTGTAAGTGGTGTATAATATTATAGAAGAAATAAAACATGATACTATAATAAAGAACAAACAATTTTTTGGAAGGAATAAAGTTATGTTGTGAATTGGAATATTTAAATATGATAGTGAAGTCTTCCACCAAAATGTTGGCCTTCCGATGGGGGTACATTTGTCTGTATGCCTGTCTGGTTTAGTAATGAATGATTTAATAAAAGAAACAATTAAAAAATCAGATATAAAATAAAAAAATGTTGTTTAAATATGTTGATGACATTTTCTGCATTATTAAAGAGATAGATATAAATAAGATGCTTAAATATTTAAATGGTTACATTGAAAGATTAAAATTTACGATAGAAACAGAAAAAGAGGGCAATTTAAGATTCCTGGACATGTTGATAATAATGTATCTCCTTGACATTATTAACGGAATGGACAAAAAAGGAAACATGCAGTAATATAATTTTAAATTATTTATCCAGTCATCATAATCACATGAAATACAACGTTATTAATAAATTTTTTAATAAGGCAATAAAAATAACGAATAAAATTAGATTAGTGAAAATAAAGAAAAAGTTAATTATTATGTTTCAGGATAACATTTGCCCTAAAGAGTTAATAAAGAAAATATAGGATTTAAATATCAAATAATCTGAAATTAAAAAAATTTACATAAATGAAAATGCGAAAAAAAAAAAAAAAAAAAAACAAAAGTGGAAATAAAAAAAAAAAAAAAAATAAACAAGAAAAATTAAACCGATGAAAGGAAGGTCAAATAAAAAAGAAGGTAAGAAAGAAAAAAAAAAAAAAATAATTAAGGGAAAAAAGTTCAAAAATAAAAAAAAAAAAAGTTATGTAAGTAAATAATCAATTTAAAAACATCGTTTGAAACTGTTACGATATTATTTTAATACTCAATTTATTTTAAAAATACGACATGGGAAATTAGCCTGCAGAAAAAAAATTAAAGAATATGACATCAATATTTAATGTTTAGTCAAAAATATTAGTATGTTATTGAGGAAATAATGTAATTAATATAAAAACAGAAATTTTTATAGGTTGTCTCCTTGAAAATGGCCTGAGGGCCGAAACGTTGGAGAATTTTGAAAATAAATGTTAAGAGAATATTTGGATCAAAATTCTGTGTGTTAATAATCATCAGTTATTATTCTGATTTATATAATTGAATCATTGATATGATTTAACTGTATTTCATTAAAGTTTTTGCTACAGGTTTTAATACCATATCAACAATTGTTATTAATACAATTGAATTTAAACTACAACATAATCAAGAAATGCGTTCAGTAACATTTAATCAACCATTGTATTTTAAATCTTTGAATATAGTCAATTTAGCTGAACCTTCCAGTGATTTCAGGAAAGTCGTAGTACGTTTTAGTGGTTTTCTGCCAGCTAATATTCTCTATAGGTGTAATAAGTTATTTTATGTGTGCAGGGCCGTCTTTAGCCTGGCTACCGTAAGATATCCAACTCCAACAGAGTAGAAAATTTATTTTCCCAACAACTTTGAGCTATTTACAAA
>NW_027105793.1:28706-36990 GCF_000696795.3 Halyomorpha halys
TTAATTAATTTAGTTAAAGTTTACAATTTTATATTTATTATTAACAATTGGTTTTATAAAACTGATTTAAACAGTTTTGGTACACTATTCGTAATAGTGACCGCCTGCGGTTTCATAAATTTAACTGTTTTCAGAACGGGCCCCGGTACTTATGGTACATAATTTTTATTTTTAAAAAATAGCTAAAAATAAATATTAAACATCAATAAGAATACATAAAAGGGGAGAAAAGTTTAATAAATAAAGCATCCTACTCAAACGTAATGGATTTCTATACTACACAGCATATATGATATAATACTAACACTGAAAAACATAATGTAATATTGTATTTAGGTAGGAATGTAAATTTACTTAAATTTAATTTTTTTTGTCTTATATTTGATTGATATTGATTTTTGACATATATTACTTTACTATTTGATTAGTTTTATGTTATTATATTTTTATTTGTACATGCCATGACAGTATTTTCTTTTAATGATATATACCTTTAATTTTTTAATGTTTTAATTCAATGGATACTATAGTTATCATTTACATTATTTTCCCGTTATCTTTTTTTTTCTCTTTTGTTGTATTTTTGTTGTGATTCTGTATATATTGTAAGAATGAATATTTGAACTTAATGGACCAGGAAGCAGTCACCTCCATTTTTTTTTATTTTGATATAATTTTATGTTACCTGTGATTATTATATATATAATTAGTTTTAAGAAATACTGTTGTTTTTATTCAAATGTTCCACTTAAAAGTACGTTCCTTACTGCTGCAAACCGATTTAAGGCTTCTTTCTACGTTACTAGTATACAAATACATTTTCTGGAAAAATTAACTATAAATTAAAATTATGAGATTTTTCAAGTTTAGCTGTCTTATGTTTTTGAAAAGTTAGAATACCTAATTCACCTTCTAATAAATAAATGAATAAATTTGGAAAGTTGCTTCTAAATCTACTAAAACCAAAAAGCAATAAAACCTCACTATAGTTCTGATACAGTACTTTTACTCTATATATAATTAAATTTGGTAATTTAACTTCTAAATCTAAGGCCAAACTTGACATTGAATTAATTTTATTCATAAAATATATAACACAACATACCAGAATATAGCTATTCTTCATTAGGAATAAATAATAATAGAAAAACCAAATTTTAGTAGAAATCATAAAAGTGTATGTTTCCAGGGTTGGACGGATTTACCAACTCAAGTTCTGAATTCATTTCAGGAATTTTATTGAAAATAACCGGTCAGATGGAAACTTGATGGGCTGTACTAAAATATTTATCGGTGAGAGTTTTGCCTTAAATTAATTTTTTTTTCCTCTGAAATTTAATAATTAAGAAGAATTCATATTTCCTTTTTTATTTTATTTCAATTTTTGCCTAATTTAGCTTTTAGCCGGATAAAATGGTTGAAATGAAGTTTGTAAGCGCCGTTTTGACATGATTTGGTGCTCATATTCCTGGAAAGTTTTTTAGAAGATGTATGCCATAATTCTTTCTAAAACATACGTGAAATTAAACTTTTTTTAATATTTCAGTTTTACCAGAACAGGTGTGCTACCACAAAAAACTTAAAATAACCACATGAGACCCACCAATGTGGTTATTGTAAGTTTTTTCAATATTTTCAATATTATATTATTTCTATGATAACGGGGGGGGGGGGGGGGGGGGAGTTATAGTCTCGTATAAAAGACACCACTGCCAATGTACAATGCTTTAGGTAATTTCGCAATTTTAAATAATAAAGATCAAGCATAAAGAAAAAATAATATCAAATACAAATAATAATCGTTGTTCGTCTAAATAATGAATGATAAAATAACAAACAAAACGATACTTGTAGTTCCTGATGTAAATCTACCACGATTAGCAAAATATTTTGGAGTTGTTTTCTGTCTGTACTAGACTTTACAACAGTACATCAGTAATTACCTTAATATTATTTTGTAGATAGAGATGATTGTATATGATTTTAATTTTTCTATTGGCGGTAGAATACTGCTTTGGGATAATTTGGTTATTTCTAGTAAGACGGTGATCGATATGAACTCCAATGTATCTTGAGAAACAGTACATGTGTGTCTGATTGGCGTCTAAGAGTGAACATTTCTTAAGTATATTTTTCATTATTGAGACTTATCATCCATTTCGTAAAGTATTTTTCCAGATTAGTGAGGTGAGTGTGCAGTGTAGTATTTCTAGCCATTATAGAAACACCATGTTGAGAATAAACCTCAGTATCGTCAGGAAACATAGCTATAGATGTATTTGTGGATTATATGATATCTTGAAGATAAAATGGTACCGGTATAGATTTGTCTGACTAGAATTTTTGTTGTTTATTCTGAAAGTAAATTTTCGATCATTGAGAAATGAGCACAAAATATCATACAAGGTTTTCGGAATGTCTACATTCGTTTCTTCATTTCGAATCCGTCTACTATAAATTCCGATAATCTCGCCAATTGGTATAGAGTGGAATGGCTATACTGAAAACCAAATCGAAAACCTAAAATAATGCTATTAATTTGGAAAAATTAGCAATACATCTTGCTATACAATTTTATAACAGATTTCAGTTGTGTTCTAACAACGGGTAATAAACTTATGGGCCTACAGCTGCTGACTTGTTCAGCGTCTGTACCAGGCTTGCGAACTACAAGGAAATTCAACTTGTCTCTAATTACATATACTTCAACCTGGAAATTTACTAAGGAACCATATCCCTAATCTCCATCACCAATAATTTGTGCAAATAGTTGTAGGAGAGAAAAATAGTGGTGAATTAATTAATTGTCCTTGTCCATAAACGATATATTTTTTTAATTAAATAATAATAAATTAACTATTTTCGTTCTTTAAAATATTGTAATAATTGTAATTTCCACTTTCTGTACACTATTTTATACTTTAAAGTTTTACATATTGTTTTATTATTTCAGGTGATTTTTGATAACATTTTTATTTATATTTTGATATTTCAATATTTTTACTTAATTTCATTTAAGAAAACTTGTAAGTATAATTAGACCAAATAAAATAGACATCTCACAGTTGGCATGCGATGATACTTATGCGTGAAAAGAGAATAACATTATTGAAGTGGTAATAAAATAACAACATGAAAAAGGTTTTGGCCATTTTAATAACTTACATCATGTGTGAACACCATAGTATTAAACTTACTTAACAGTGCACTTTAATGTACGTTGAATATTTAAAATTTTCTTTAAAGCCTTAATTTTTTTTTTCAAAAATATCGTCAAAATGCTTCAAGCATATTCTTATTCAAAATATTAGTTATTTATTTCCATCAAACATTTATTACTGAACTAAAACTGTCCCTTATCACTTATGCGTGAACTCAAGAAGAGGCTTTCTTTTTATAATATAAATTTGTTATATATTTTTTAATAAAATATTTTTGGGATTTATAGTGAACTTTTTTTACCTTTTGTTATTTCTTGTGAATATTTTTATATCCCAATTTATAAAATAAAAGGTAATATTATGTTGTCTTATGAAACGTATTTAAAAATTAATAAATTTATAAAGTTTTGTATAATACCAAGTACCAATTCATTGTGAACATTAATTATTCAAATTATGACAAATAATATACAAAACTGAAATAAAATTTATATTCTTTGGATTAGAGTGATACCAATGGGTAGTCTCTCTACACGCCTGTATCACTCCATTATAAACTAAAATTTACTGAATGAATTTACAGTTGTAAATAGCAATAAATAAATAAATTGTTTATATATTTTTTTATCTATATTTATTAACATTATAAAAGGTAAATCAATACAAAACAGAATAGTTGTATTTTTGGTTAGCTTTTGTTGATGGATTTCAGGCCGTGAGCTTAAATTCTTGGTATCCATTCTGGACGTAGTAAAGGTTTTTTATTTTCACTTTTTTTCATTAATGTGGAATTTTTTTCTTTTTGTATTTAAATGTTTTCTACTATATTTAATCCTTTTTCTTGATTGGGTACATGTTCATTATTATATTATACTTTACGTCTAAAATATTATCTACTTCTTAAAAATCATCAAATTAAGAAAATTATTTCAGTAGAAAATAATAATCTGTACCACTACAACCCATGAGGGATCAGCCAAGTACTGTTTCTTGAATAACGGTTGTACAAGGAGGTGATTTGTTTATAATCACGCTCAACCACTAAATTGTTTCCCAATTAAAATTACCAGGACCCAAAGGATTGATTCACGGTTATAGTAACAGAATAAATAAATACCAGCTATATCTGGATTCGAACCCGGATTTTTGGTGTGGAATCATAGTGCCTTACTCACTGGGCAATCCCGCTTCCCTATTAGAGTAGAAAGATAAATATTATATAATCTCGTAATTATTTCATACAGGCAAACAGAATCGAAATTGAATTTTAAGTCAATTAATCATTCGACAATATAATATAAAAAAACACATTACTACTGATAACATTCGAATTACTAATGAGACAGAGTTTCATAAACTGATTACTAATATAATTAATTTATAAAATCATTAAATGGAAATTGCTTTTTAAATAAGCCTATCGTGAAATATTTTCATTATGAAATAGAACCAATAGCAAATTAAAGTAGTACTATAACAAATAAACAGTGATTGTGTCTGAGTTCTAAAAGCTGATTCGTAATAGTGCAGACTTAATGGGATTAAACTTTTTAACTAAAGAAAGAAATTTTTTATTATTATTTTTTTTATTTACTAAAATAAGAAATTTTTGTTTTTATCCTTATATTTTAAACTACTACGTATTTATTTCGGTTTATTGAACTGACAGAAAGTGAAATGAAAAATATTTTATCATAATTCTGGGACTAAAGCACATCTAAAATAATTTTTAGGTTCGACAATATATTGGCCAAATACTCGAAACCAACAATATATTGGATGCACTCAAAGAAAAGGCAAACGACTTCTACGTGCCATTAAGGGCAACAAAGAGATTGCGGAATAAAATGCACCCGCTTGGGATGCACAATCTTTTGAAGATCGACAACAAAGTATCGATGTATACATTGTTTCAGTTTACAATATCGCAACTTATTATTTGTAATATTCACTACTCGTATTCAAAATGGATTTTTACATCAATTATTTAAAAAAGAATCATTATAATTATAACAAAGAACCAATAGCGCCATATAATTACAGATATAGTTATCATTTTATTACAATGCAAACCTTATTGAATTTGTTTCAAAAATGTTTATCTGTTAATAAATCTAAAACCTTTACATAATAGAGAGTATATATCATTTCTGATCACTAAAATGAAAAATTACAGGAAACATGCAATCAAAGATATGAATGACTCCCATATTCATTGGCATAAACTAATAAGTAATATGAGTGAGTTTTAGAACCAATCCAATAATCAAATAGCTTTTTAATTTTGTAATAAAATTGTTATATCAAGTTTCAGAAATGAAAATAAGTAATAATGAAAATTTTATACATGACAAATGAACTGTCGAATCATTTTCAATAGTAAAACATCATTTATCAGCACTAACATTGCCATATACCAATAAATCTGCTTATACCTTTTTGATGATTGCAGTACTCTATGATTCAACTACATTGGCACTTTTCTAATCGAATATTGGCAGTTTTCATTCATTCTGTAGTTTATTTGATGCATAAATCAAGTTATTCTATATATTCATTGAGTTTCAGTAAGGATATTCATAATTTATATTTAGGAAAACATCAGTCAAATGCATTTCATTTAATCATCGCTGTTTTCAAAACATTTTCAATTAGTAAAGTAAAAACATGAGAATTGAATCATTGTGATTATTATATACTGTCAAAGATAGTCGGAATCGAATGTTAATTCAAGGTAACATTCGAAATAATAACGTAAAAAAAAAAAAAAAAAAAAAAAAAAAAAAAAAAAAAAAAAAAAAAAAAAAAAAAAAAAAAAAAAATGAAACGTCAGATAAATGTACCGGAGATAATGTGAAACGATCTCAAAAGTGTGCTACTGGAGAGACAGGAGGTGTGGATAGAGAGTCATGATTACGTTATTGTGACCGACCTACCTTCGTCGGTGACTGGAGGCGGACTGGGACAGATCTTCGCCCCAGGCCGCTGTCGACCACACTGCCGCTTCCTCCCCGCGCCTGCCCCCACCACCCAGAGCATTTTCGTCTTCGACATCAGCGGCTAATTTGCCTTTAAACAAGTACAACTGGAGTTTAGAACTCCTGTCAGGATCTGAGGCAATCACTCCCGTGCTGAGTCCATCCTGTTAAAAAGCATACTGAATGGTTGTTTGGATTTTTAATGGGAGACTACGGACTCCAATGAATCAGCAATTTCAACAGATCTTTTTTTATAGACCAGTTTAAAAAAAATCAGACACCTTACTTAGAAGCCGAAAAAAAAAATTATACAATTCAGAAATTTTTCAAATTTTCGTTTTCTGACAGTACGTAGTATGAATTTCATGGATATTTATTTTATAACTTGGATGACTTAAATTGGATTTTTGATCTGTAAAAAAACGAAAAAAATTTAAAAGGTCCAAAATCGTGCTGTAAAAACCAAGAATCTGTACTAAACACCCAATACCCGAAATAATTAATTGATTTGAATTAAATTAAGCTCACCAAATACCGTATGTTATGAAGGCTGGAATTCATTTTTTCAACTTCTTAAAAGTATCTCAATTTTAAGTTTTAGATGAAATAGAGAAGGCACTATGTAGAAAGGAGTATTTAAAAATATTTCACATAACACGTCCAATTTTCTACTTGATTGTTTATTTACAAACGAATATACAACTAACCATGAAATGTTGCCCTTATCAAATATTGATATGACACTATGTCCCTCCAAACATTGAGAAAACAATCCCGCTAATCTATCTTCATGCATGCCCGATTAGCTTAAGTATGCCACCATTTGATGAAACGGGCAGTAGTGGTCAAGTTCAACTGTCTCAAATTTGTGGAAACTAGCTACCAAGAAAGTTGTTATCAGCAGCATACGATCTGTAATCAAATGTATGGAACCGCCTCATGATTAGACAACGCGCTTCTCCGCGGACTACAAACGTGCACTAGACCGGGACGGAGCAGTCTGCAAGGAGATAGTTCAAGACTGGGTAATTTAAACATTACCATGAGCCCAGAAAAGACAGACTGTGTAGTGTTCGCTCATCATAAACAAAAGTGACCGACCCTCCCGAAGTCACTCAAACTGGACAAAACCATTGCAGAAGAACAACCCTTAACTCTGGGCGCCGGGAACTCTTCATCTTGCTGGAGAAACGGTTGCTTGTTGGTCAAAGGCCTGTTGCCTGGATCCGTTAGTTACCTTACATAAGCGGTTATGTCAGTAATCTCCTTATTCTCATGGAGATGAAGAGAAAAATACGTTATCATATATTTTATTTGAATGAATGATTTTGTACGATTATACAGGCAAATCTGGACGAGAATCAGCTAGAAAGGGAAGATGTAAACTCGTTGAGGACTGCCATGGTATGCAAGATAAAGATAATTACATTAAACCAGATTCATAGTGACGAGGAAATACCATGGGTTCTGGAGAAGGAGAGAGTTTAAGGACATTAGAGGAGAGAAATCTGGAAAAGGAGACAGACGATCATACTAGGCCAGCAAACGGAGGAACACTGGAAGGTAAGAGGACAGTAAATGTGATGGTCATCGAAGATAGTAAACGAACGATACTTCATACCTTGGTTAGAATTTCTCAAAGAATAGACGAATCCATAATACCTGTTAGGTATTAGCAAAACGGAGACACATATGGCACATTTGAGGAATTTCTTTGAGAGGATTTGGACTCAAATATTACCGGGAAAATCAACACTGGGCCAAAAACGAATGAGGTTCTTGGGTCACACTAATTCAAAACAAAGGATCAAGCTAGATAATCATGAAGTTGAAGAATTTCAAATGAAGATAGTGCCTAATGATATTGAAGGGGTTGTTGAGGGACCAAAATTCTTGACTTTTGTTCAATGATGACATCTAATTGCCTTCATAGAAATATTCATTATACTTAATGATATAATTAAATATCATCACAAGGAAAGCAATACTCACTTTTGGAGATACAATTTTTGTGGAGTAGATAATCTTTTTAATTAATTTTGAATTAAGAATGTTTTTGAAAACTTAATAAGAAGCCATGGATGGTAATCGAAGATTGATCAGCAGATGTGGTACTAGGAACTTTGAGGACATGGTTCCAATTTT
>NW_027105793.1:37685-52138 GCF_000696795.3 Halyomorpha halys
CTTAATAAGAAGCCATGGATGGTAATCGAAGATTGATCAGCAGATGTGGTACTAGGAACTTTGAGGACATGGTTCCAATTTTACGGTGTGCTTGACTGAATTTCATACGATAGGAGTTTAGTTCAAGGAAGACATCTAATATCATTCATCGAAATATCCATTATACTTCACAAGAAAAGCAATACTCACTTTTTAAGAAAAAATTAATGTGGAGTAGATAATCTTTTTAATTAATTTAGACTTAAGAATGTTTTTGAAAACTTAATAAGAAGCCATGGATGGTGATCGAAGATTCATCAGCAAAAGCGGTACTAGAAGCTTTGAGGACATGGTTCCAATTTTACGGTGTGCTTGATTGAATTTCATCAGATAGGAGATTAGTACAATGATGCCATCTAATAGCCTTCATAGAAATATCCATTATACTTCACAAGGAAAGCAATACTCACTTTTGGAGAAAAAATTAGTGTGGAGTACATAATCTTTTTAATTAAGAACGTTTCTGAAAAATTAAAAAAGCCATGGATGGTGATTGAAGATTCATCAGCAAGAAGTGGCACTATGAGCTTTGAGGACTTGGTTCGAATTTTACGATGTGTATTTTGTCCGACAGTTTAGTTCAATGATGTTTCTAATACCCTTGAAAGAAATACCAGACTTATACTTCACAAGGAAAGCAATACTCTTTTTTGAAGACAAAATTAGTGTGGAGTAGATACTTTGAGGGCATGGTTCGAATTTTACAGTGTCCTTGATTGAATTTCGTCCGACAGGAGTAGTGAAGGTGAACATGTTGCTATCAGAGGTGGCATGGCACATTTACACCACATGGTATCAAGTATTGGAGGGTGGAGAGGCTCCATCGTACCATAAGTGACCATTTGAGGGTCTATTACATGGAAAAAGAGGTTGGAACTAGAGGAAAGTATAATAAGTGCGGCCTACAGCTACTCTATCCACTTCGTTACGGGGTTCTTACCGTTTCAAATCCGTTTGGGCTCCGATGACAATTAGAATGTTAGAGCCAGAAAAATCGGAGAAAGGTAAATTTTCTCTAACAGTACGACTATCCGGAGGTTATGAGAAAATGTTAGAGGACAGATCGAGTTGAATAACCGGGCGATGCGAGAAAACTTTAATCTGTGATACGTGCTAGGGTAAATTAAAATCGGATCGTTGTAGACCGAAAAACAAGGACCAATAGAGGGGAGAAATTATTGAATTACTAATGTTCTTTTCGGGTTATTACCATGCGAGAGTATAATTGAGAATGTGCTGGAACTGAAGAAGAGGCGAGCTATTTATATCGAACAGTTAAAGATTCCTGTCACGACGACATCGAGTACCCCTGAAACAATATACTTTTTTTTTTGTTACTTTTGTGTTTTGGTGCTGCGCAAGTAGTGCAGTGCGATTTTTCGTGTAAAGAAAATATTATGAGTTCTGTTGTTTGATTTTTGATTGTGCCAATTATTTTTTTTATTATTATTATTATTGTACTTTATTATAAGTTCTTCATTTCTTTTGAATATCTTTATTGTATATCAGGAAAAATTAAATTTGCATTTTTTTTTTTTTTTTATCCAGACTAGCTTCTTTCTTCCCCTCCTGAATTCTTCTCGGTGGTTGTCTACAATATTCTCGGAATACCAATATAACCGGCTTAGAGGACATTAGCAATTAACTTATAGGTTACCGGAAGGATTGCTATGCCTAATTACCCCAATGGTAAATTATGAGATTATGCCTATAGTATCATTTTCTTCTTCCATATTTTCTGAAATAAAACTAGTAGCTTCGGCCTTAGAGGATCTACACAATATTTGAACAGGTGTCCATCCTTGGGCCTTCCTTATTTAAGCCTATCGATAGCTATTTCTAAATCGAGAATATTCGATGTTTCAATCTCTTGTGGGTAGAAGTCCTCAGCATAGTCCATGTCTTTTGTGTAATATAAAGATTTATATTATATTACAGTATATAGTACAAAGGTATAATGTAGTATATAGTATTATGGACAATAGTTACATTTGTAACAGTTAATAAACATATACATACATATCTCAAAATCTTTTTCACTATTTTCTTTTATTATTTATTTCTTAATGTAATAGGTTCATATTAAATGAATTTTATTTAATGTATTAAACACGTGTGAAAAGGATATATATGTGTGTGTGTGTGCGTGCGTGTGTGCGTGTGCGTGTGTGAGTGCGTGCGTGCGTGCGTGCGTGCGTGCGTGCGTGCGTGTGTGCGTGTGTGTATTTACATAACTATATATTTATTATTATCCTTATTGAAAGAATTTAATAAAAATCAAGTTAGACAAAATAAACTTCTTTAATGAATATAATATACCATTCATCATTCATATAATAATATACCATTTATCATTCATATATCATACATATCAACCATTAAAACAAAAATAATTCTTATAAAAACTAGATGTTGGAAGTTATGTAACATTGATCTGAACGTCATGTCATATACTACAAATTCGTGCCCTAACCGATAGTACGATCTAATCAAATAATACGAATTCATAATTAGCAGGTTTAGTGCTCTTTTATTTACAGATAAGGAAAACGAATAAATAACTTGTACGTTCGTTTTTATAATCAAGGACGCAACCCTTAAAAAACATTAAAATCACTCCTTGTGGCAGCTACCACGTTTCACACTTGATAAGGACAAACTTTTATCTTAAAAATACTTCAAAAATTTATTTTAGTATTAAAACAATATATATTGAAACTAATAAAGGCACTATTCAATTTTTTGAGTTGCCTGTAAATAGCTGATGAAGTCAATAATCCAAGAGGTTACCCGTTTATTCAGCCTCCGCCCAAGTGCCCAGTTCTAATGGAATACTCAACATTAACTTGGTTCGATATCTGTTTAACAGCGCGGCCTATCAGTATGAGCCTGATGTAGTGGGTCTGTCTGTCTTCATTAAGTTCCCCCCGTGTTGCAAGCGAATGCGGATGAAATTATTTATTGTTCCAGTATTCTATGAGGAATCGTGTACGTCTGATATGACAAAGGAACACTGTTATACAACAGAGAGAATCACATAATAATACTTGTTCAAAAAAGTTAAAATGATTTTATTTTCTTTAAAAACAATTTTGATCCTTTTTCTCAACTTTATTCTTTTTAAACTTCCAACGTTTAATGTCCAACGGTAAAAAAAATACCGGCTTTGGAGTTTGCAAATGAAAATAATAGTAAGAAAAGTGGTTAGTAAAAGTTTTAAATTTGTGAAGGTATTTTATAGAAGAATTTATGGGACAAATGCAATTAGCCGGCATTTAAAGAATTTTAAAGGAAAAAATGAAAACAAAGTAAAGGAATCCTTGAAAATGACCTAAGTGGTCGAAACGTTGGAAGTTTAAAAAGAATAAAGTTGAGAAAAAGGATCAAAATTGTTTTTAAAGAAACTAAACCACTCTCAAACAAGTATATTAATAAAAAATAAATCTAATGATTTTATTTGTTACTAATTGGAAGTAAATTTTTTTAGATTAATCGATTACATATTTAAATTATGTCAATTCGCGTCATTTTTATTTAAGTTATTATTTTCATTATAATTATATATGCATTTCTTTGGACCAGAAAATATAACTTAAGCACCGTTTCTACCCTCCCTGCTCTCTCCTTCCAAAGAAATGTTTGAGATTTTTTTCAAAGTGAGTTTTGTAAATTTGAGTGAAACTTCAAGATTAAAAATATACTGTTGTATGAGGAAAACTCCTTCTTGGATCACATGAGTAGAAGGAAATATATTATGGTTGAGGAATCAGCATTGAAGGGGTAATACAGTAAAAAACGTGGAGGGCGTTCTTCTTCGAGTTAACCTCTTTCAGTAGCAAGGAGGCTCTAGTTATAGCCAGCATATAGCCAATGAGAAGGAAATTATAATTGAAATTAATAATAGGGTCGTATAGAATATAACCTTCTAATTAGTATTGTACAGCGATTAATATAATATAAGGTAAAAACTTTTTTTGGTGTTCAATATGGCTTCGGCGAATGCTGTGACAGTCTTCAGTGCTTTGACAATAGCCTGCCAAAAGCATTTCATTAAAAAATTTTATTTCTACGATTTAATTGTTTTAATTTAAGAAGGACAATTTTAAGATTTTTCTATTTTTGATCGAAGATTAAAGTTTTTTTTAATAGATATATTTATTACTTTTATGTATTTATCAATTCTTTTTATTATATTTGGTATTTTTTATTTATTAATTTTATATTTAATACTTTAAGCTTAATTTACTTTTTATATTTTATTTTAATCTTTGCATGTGTTAAAGTGTTTTTTAAAAATATTAATAGATTGTAAATGAGGACCCAATAACTAAGTTGGGTTTTATGTATGTATATATTTTTTTACTATGTTTGGGATGTTTATGTAATTTTTATACTTTTGACTTAAAATAACTTTTATGTTTGATAGAAAAAAGGGATACAATTTTTACAATTAAAATAATGGAAAAATTAAACACATTTTAAGAACGATAAAATGCTAGAAAAAAAATAACATGTGTTAGTGAAAAAATAATAACTAATAAAAATGAAAAAAAATCATGTATACCTTTAGCACATAATTAAAAAAAAATTGTATAATGTGACAATTTACAAAATGTTATACTGTTATACTTTGCTAGTCATAAGTATGCTGTGTATAACGCAACCCAACGAAGTTGGGTTGCACAACATTTCTAATAAAGTGTTTTCTGTCTGGAGTTTTGAATCTTCATAGCAATGTTGACCAGAAAATGACTGCAATAATATAAAACAAGAATATGTTGAAATTAAGTATAAAAATATAGGAAATATTTTCAACTTTATTCATAATAAATATAAAATTGATTTCGTTTAGGGTCAAGTTAGGAAAATTTTCCTATTACAAAAGTTCCATATATAAGTAGTTAACTTATTAAAATTTTGGCTGTCCGTAAATGTGCATAATTGTGTTAAAGGAGTTGATGACCAAGCTGTTGAATACCCTTTAAAGCAAACAATTCTGTTAAAGATAAATGTTCGCAATTCCGAACAAACATTGTAGCTTCATGGATAAACAATAATTGATTTTGAAATGTATTCAAATAGGACACCAAGTACATACTTATATGAAGAAAAAAGAAATTAACAAAAATAATTCTAGGAAAACATTCGTAAAAATTCTCATATCTATGATTAATTCATCTGAAGAGAGAGTTCAGGACCATGGTGTGGAGTCTTACTACCTTCTTTATTTCAAACTGGATTTCTTCTAACTGAAGCTCAGCTTTTATTGAGAGTGTTTTATGGATGAAGCTTTACCTATTAATGCTATTCCGTACCCTTTGACGAACACGATCCTTAGTGGGGATGGGGAATGAATTTTGCTTTTAAATTAAGGATTTTTATATTCCTTCTGTTATCCAGTCTGAGAAGGCCCTTAATAGACTCCATTTTATTTATAAGAATAGATTTTAGATCTCAGGTTGTTATGCTCAGTCCCTGATTTTGGACAATGAGATCCAATTATCAAACTACTATTTAAGTCTATGGTGTTCACACGAGGCCAGTAGCTTGCACCAGTCAACTGTTGCTAGATTGCTGTACTGTCTCCTGTAACCGCGGCTTTAGAGCCATTAGTTATTTTTTACGTTCTTTATGGCGCATTTGGTTATAGATGGCATTTTTTTAAAAATAATGGTTAACAACATTTTTAAATAAGTCAGACCTTTACCTTTATATCAACTATTAAAAAATAGTCAATACATTCACTACACATCATTTATATCTTTCACAACAACTGTTAAAATTAATACCAATAACTATTAATTAATTATTAAAACTTTGAACTGTATTTAAAAACGATTAAAAAAATAATATCGATAAACTAAAATGTTAAAAAAAAATTAATAGAAAACTTATTTCACAGAGGACTGGCTTATTGTAAAACCTAGAACCAAATGAAACAAACGAAGTTAAATACAGCAATCGTGGACTGTTGCCATTGGCAGGTCATGCCCTCTCCTCCCTCCCTGTCTCCTCATCTGTCATCCTTTATCTCACGTACTCTAGTGCAGTGTGACTGTACTGTTAGTAAATATGATATAAATTGATAAAACTCCAATAATATTTTTAGCGGAGAAGACCTCGAGGCCATCTTCTTTTCAGACCCCTAGGAGGATTATTAGGTAATGAAGAAGAAGCGATGTTAGAAGCAAGTGGGTTTGGGTGGTTGGCAAAATAATTTTTAAAAAATAATAAATACAAAAAATATTGTTTTTGTCGTTTACGAACATAAGATAAACGTGTCTATATATCACCCTGGGTGATAGGGCCCCATGTACAGAATCGTTGTCCTCGTGGAGGAGATTAAGGAAGAGCCGCCCGGCGTGACTTGATGTGAATATCAGGGTTGGCCAGCCTGCTAACAACTACTTGACTAGGCAGATAAGAACATCTGAGCCGGAGTATGCATACAATACTGGTATTATTAATACCTCTGTAGCAAATAAAAACATATTAATACCAAATGCTCACAAGCATAACAGATCAATTCATTTATTGTTTGCAACCATTTATTAAACTGTATATTATGTGTTGGCCGCAACAGTATACATGACAGATCATAAGAAAATTTATCTTCAGTTGTTAAGAAAAAAACGTTAGCGTCAATCATTCACAATCGATCAAGAATTCTAAAAACTGGAAGCACCGGTGGTGTAACAGATTTTGTGATAGTCTCAAGAAAACTCTCTATTATTTTTTTTAGGGAGAGCACCATTCTTGAATCTTATCATTAATTCTATACATTTTTTATTTTCATGGAAACCTATCTTGACTTAGGCGCTTCGGTTAGCAAAATATTGGATACCAAAAGTCGCCATACTAATTATAGGAATTGTTTCTATTGTCGAATCTTAAGAGCCCAACCAATAACTCCCATGATGTCACCCCTTCCCAGAGCGAAATTCGAGGAGAAAAGACCTTTCGCTGAAAATGGTGTTGGCCACAATACTCCGCCCGTCTAAAATGGCGGGGATTGGCGGAGGTTAAGGGGACGAGCTTGGTGACTGGTTGCTGGGGTATTCTCCAGTTTTGGTCTTCGCAGTTATCACTCTCAGGATGGTATCTTTCCCACGACGCGTGGCGATGATTCTTCCGCTCGTGATAGGTACTTAAGATGAGGCTCATGTTTTATGTCCCTAAAATAATGTAGATAATCACCCGGTTTCGCGGGACTTGGATATTGATACTGGCCTTTGGAAAAGTTATCAAATAAATTTGCAGTAACTTTTGCTGGAGAACATTTTCCATTTAATAAATATTAATGACTCTGATGATGCATTTTTGATGATCGTGTATGCTGTTTTTCATTATCGGTATCAGCAACAGTGCAGCATGAAACAAAGCCATTGTTGTTTTACTGAGGTCGTATTGGCCTGCTGTAGAGGTCGAGAACTAGATCAGTACAGGGTTAGGAACTTTTGGGAGGAGCTTCATCTTCACTATCAGAAATCTTTATAACAAAAACAGAAGGAGAAGGAGTGTCATGTATAGTAATAGTTTGTTGACTGGAAATCTGAGTTGGAGGAACATGTTGAGAGGACAATGAATGATTTTGCCACTGGCTGGTAGTAGTAGGTCCACAAATTTTCAGACTACTGCATTTTGTTGGAGGAGTGCTCTCTTTGACTTGTTTTTTTCACAAGATGTAGCGGTAGTGGTGGCCTACAACCGTCTATTCATATTGAAACCGGGTTCTTACCAAAAAAGGATGGGCTCGGGGTACGATGCTAAGGATGTTGGGATATTAAACTCAGGCAAATCACGGAAAGGGAAATTTTCTTAACAGTATGACCATGCGAAGGATATGAGAAAATGTTAGACTAATCGAGTAGGAGAATAAGCGGGTGACACAAGAAAATCTGCGATACGTGCAGGGGTAAATTAAAATCGGAACGGCTGCGTACCCAAAAAAAGTGACCAATAGAGGGGAGACATCGTCGCGTTACTAGTGTTTTTTTCCTGGTGATTACCATCCGAGAACTACTTATATCGATTTTTTTGATAGTATCCTTAATTAGGAATATTTAATGGATTATGATTTCTTAGAAAAAAATTATCGTTTATGTTAATCTGTAGTTTTTTTTTCGATTTTTTTGTGTTTTCAGTTATAATACAAGCAAGTAAAATTGATTATAAAGGTTAACTTATATTTTATAGTATCAATAAAATTTTTAATATCGGACTCTCGCCTCAATATTGCGCATTATTTTAAACATTAAGCTTTAACTTTATATCGAGAACTTTATAATTAAAAAAATATGATGGACTGGTCTTATTTTTTTTTTGTACCAATAGACGATGAATTAACATCACTAAAAGCTTCAATAGGCAATATATATGTATATAAAATAAGTAATGAGATTGTCTGAGTTAATAAACCTGGATTAAGGGTAAAAAATGTAACAGTCTACTTGTTAAAGCCCAAAAGTACATTTTTCTTTCGTTAGTTTAATTTTATTACTTCCAACTGGTTTTTTATTTTTTTGTTAATTATAATTTGATTGCCTTATTTAATAACAATTAAGTTTTATTTTGTAATTAAAATTACGTAAGATTTTATAACGTAAATGTAGTTAAGGAAGGAGGCTTATTGTGATATGCGTGTATAATAGAAATACATCGCTGCGGCTCGGCGTATACAACAACATTGCGGGCTGCAATGGGATTACAGCCTGTACACAGGGACTGATAAAGGAGTCTACAGTCTACAGTCCGCTGCCTGGAGCCAAGAAGTTACATTGAGAGACACCCACCGGCTCACCGCTTTGAGGGATTCGAGGATTTTTTTGGGGTTCAGCTCATGACCCTCACCCACCAATCGACGTTTGAAGACGGCGGAGGTTCAAGACGAGCGCGATACGCACACACCACTACTGTGAGTGATTTTTTTTTCCTTCGAGCCATGCATCAATTTAGCGCTGCGGAATTATTCTAATTAATAGTAGAACATTTTTTTTTATAGTTAAAGAGAGGCGATTTGTTTATGTATTTATCAAATTATTTTATTTTATTTTATTACACCTCTTTATTTTTTATAGCAACAGCAACAGTTTTTTTTTATTTTGTTTTATATTTTAATTTTATTAAATTTGTATACCAGTTTGGAAGGTTTTTTTTTTTATTCTCTACTTTTTTTTATTCTTTATTATTTTTGTGTTCACAATCTTTGCAGGTCTTCTGTTTTATTTTTTTTCCATCTCACCGAACCAGCGAACGATTTTTTTAGGGGGAAGAGGTAAGTTGGTTTCATTTAAGAAAAGCCCCTCGCCCCAACACTACTGACAATAAAATCAAAATTATTTTTTTTTTTTTTATAATTATAAATTATAAGCAATAGTATAACTATGAGCAGCGTTTTTAATTTTATGTTGTCGTTTTTTAGCTATCTGTTTTATTAACCCTCTTCACTTCAAACTTAATATTCTTGTTTAGTTTCAAGTGCCTAATACTGGTGCATATTCCTGTTTTATAAATCTTTTTTTAAAAACATCTGGTTAAAGACCATCCTTCATTTCTTTATGGTTCTGACTATATAAGATTTTCTAAAATTAAAAGAAATAAATTAATATATCATGTAATTAATTATTTCCGTTTAAAGGTACGATTGATTTTAAATGTTTTTATTGAAGAGTAATAAAGTAATACATACATATTTTATTATTATTATTATTATATAGGATATAGTATTATATAGAAAGAATGAATGAATGAAAATAATAATAATAATACTAGTAAAATAAAATAAAGTGAACAAATAAAAATATATACAATTATGATATGTAAAAATAAAACTGTAAATTAATATAATAAAATAAAACTGGTTTAATAATAATAAAATGATTTATATGCAAAATAAAGAAAATTAAATTTAAGTAACAATAAAATAAATAGTCATGCGTACCTTTATAAAGTATTTAACTTGAACTTGAACCGTTTTGGCACGTTCATAAGAACGGCAAAGCAATTCCTCAAAGAGATCCTACCCACGTCACTGATAAAGGTGAAACTAGCTAAGAAAAAAACCTTAAAGCACATTGGATATTGTTTCTATAATTATAAATTATACTGACAAGTTTCAGTGTCATCAAATCCTAAACGTACATTAGTTGCAAAAGGATTTATTTCAGCAAGACACCATCTCGTTGAATTCTTTTTAGTATCAGCTCCTTCCTCCAGGCCATCTTTTTATCTTCAATAATTGGTGTGTCAGTTACAGAAAGCATAGTGGAAGTTCGGATAAACTCAATTTAATCTGTCAATAACGAACTGGCAGATTCTATAACAATTGATCTGAATCGTGCGCTCAACGGCCAAACAAATATAGTATTTTTATGAACATATTTATGATAAAGGACTCAAATTTATCTAATCTCATCTAATTAACGGAAATTTTATCCGCGAGGCTGCGTTACTTTGTTACCCAAATACACGGTCAATCCAAACATAAAGTATGGGAGGAAGATAAAGGATTAACTCACCAAAAAATAATCCACTGACCAGCGGGTTGACACAAGGAGCAGTCCTATCACGAGTGCTATTTTCCATCTATACTACTGATGTAGTTGGTAAAAACTACAAAATAGCTATAGTCGCCGCCTATGCCGTTAACATTGCAATGTACAGCAACTCTTCAACCTACCCACAGTACCGGGTTACTCCAATTCCTAATGTGACCCCCTTCTAGATGTTGACGCTAGCGTCACCTTCAGTGTGATGGCAGGAAGTAGATGGAATAGAACAGTAACCTACAATCTTGCACAGAAAGTGATAGAGACACATTTTAGTATCAAGTGTTAGTGGTCATAAAACTTACTATTACTCCTTAGAATGGATTAATATTACTTCGCTCCAGTCAGTGCAACTGCACCTATCAAAAATCATATGTATGATATATATTGTCTTGTCTGATTATTAATCAGTTTTAGGGGTTTAGAAAAAGAAAGAAAAAAATAGATGGCAATAAGAGTGCATCGATTCGCAGGTTGTTCTCATTGGAATCCCAATTTCGTAGGGATCTAGCCCTGGATGAGAAGTACAAGACCTTCATAGGAGAATATTTCGCGTAAGATTTTATGCCCCATAATATAACATAATACCTCACCAAGGAGCAACTAAACGGCCCCAAACTTAAAGTGTTGTTGAGACGCCTCCTATCATTCGTCTAGTTAAATATATACATTAAATAGTTAAATGCCTTGTTGCATTCCGACACCAAGCTGCAGGGACATCTGCGCGAATTCTTTCACCTTTACGCACTCCCTGTATGCTATGACATTATGTAATGTTCAGACAGATCATTATGCACCGCGATGACTGGAAATACCAGTATATACTGTGGTGCACTGATACAACATAGGTAATTAAAGAGTTTAAGCTTAATACGGTTACCTCAGGAATCGCTTACCAGGCTCTTCATGTCATTCTACAGCTAGCCGAGAATGAATCACTTTCCCTCCGCATTGCAGAGAGTACCCAGCGATATGTACGTTGACGACATAGTCAGTGGAGCTGAAACTTCAGCGGAGGCTCGTGAATTAATCATGCAATTCCGTGCACTGATCGACAAGGAAGGATTCAGACTAATCATGTAGGCATCCAATATGGCGGAGGTTTTTTCTATGTGACAGGGAAACGATATAATTTGTTCCTACCCAGTATTCCGTGCGATAGTTCAGTGCCAGTGCATGTTTGTTGCGGTCGCTCAGTTCTCCGACCTGGTGACGGCATCTGGAACGTATTCCCAACGAATTTTCAAGAACAAAGGGCTTTGTTCAAAGTGAATATCTATTGTTCTTGGCTCTTCTGACCTCAGGAAAGTGTGGATTTACACAAATCAGGTACTATTTATTATATACTCTATTAGTGAACATTATGTAAATTAGTGCCGCATTATTATAAACAAGTTGATTTAAGCAATGTGTGGCTTTGCCCACTTAGGCAAAACTTTGTGTGTCAGCTATGCTTCAAGCCAGCTGTCGTGGTGATTAAATTAACTTTTAAAATAATATTAGTGTGCGATGGCTTATGCCTGAGAGCCAGCTCAGGCCGCGAATCTGCCGCCAGACTCCGATGATGAAACTGGGTGTATTAAGGTCGCCAGTACATCGAAACCGTCTCCCCGCATGACGCGAGTGAGGGCGGGCCAAAATCCAAAAAGAGCTAAAGTAAAATAAAATAAACCGAAAAGCCAGCAACAGCCGCGTCAGGAAAAGGAAAATCCCTTTGCTGATCCTAATCCTTACGAACCACTGCGAGGCCTACACACCGTGACCTCCACAAGAAAATATCGCCAAATACAACCGGTAGAGTATGGTTACCTAGCGGTCAATAGAAAAAGCTTACCAACTCAGCGCTCTCTGTGGAGGAAGAAGCAGACTATGGTGCATGAGAGAGCCATTTTCTGCAGGACATTTTTTTTTTTACCCTTTTCATTCAAAATCAACCTCATCATATGTAAGTCAAACAATCATAATGTATTTTCACCTACAATAGAGAAGAGGGCTGGGGAGGAGGAGGGGAATGAATTATGGGAGTATAGACAGGCAGCCATCAAGCACCGTTAATGGCACACACCTGAATAAGTTCACCTCTAATTTATTTTACAGCTTCAACCTTCATCTTCATTACCACATCATTTCATCAATAGTTACGATTGCTGTAGACCCCAAATCAAAATTTATTAACAGCCACACCAGAAATATTTTCTTTTAATTCAATGAGTTTACGATACGTTGTATATAATATCAACTGATTAAAGTTAAGGACATTCTGTTAAATACACAGGTAGTTGTTATGGTTATGATTTTAATATTGAACAAAAACATCAATTTTAAAAAATATGATATTAATTACAAATAATTTTAGATACTTGAAAATTGTAAAACATTGCGCGGAGCGTTTAGTAAAATAAAAAAAAAGATGTAATAAAGCTTTGTCTGTAGTTAATTAGTGTTATTCACGGAAATGGAAATTTCATTTTTTCACACGAAACCGATGAACGAATTCCTTTAAAGATAAATAAATGTATGTAATCTAATTATCACTACAAGATTAGCTTTAGTGGGGTAGCAACTCCTAATGATAGGTCAAATATGTCTGTGCAATAGATAATCTGCTATAGAACGGAAAGAACGGACTGAGTTGTCAATCAGGGAGGACTCCCTTTTGGAAGGGATAAGGCAAAGCCGATTAGGTTTTGCGTCACT
This sequence comes from Halyomorpha halys, assembly GCF_000696795.3. Taxonomy (NCBI): domain Eukaryota; kingdom Metazoa; phylum Arthropoda; class Insecta; order Hemiptera; family Pentatomidae; genus Halyomorpha; species Halyomorpha halys. Next base: position 50,969 of record NW_027105793.1, read on the forward strand.
AGCCTGGCGTTGAATCTTCGGACATGAAGGGGCGCCTATAGAGTGCTTCGTCAATGTAACCAACCATAGGCTTCATCATGGTCCCAAATAATTAGAGCCAATGGAGTTCACTAAAATTTTATTATTAATTTTAGTTCATTAATACACATCTCATAATCTTCTGAAGATGTGTACCTTTTTAGTTTTATTATTATCAGATCGGCCTGGTGGTCCTTACATGGTTATTTAAACACTTTGATAGTTCTTTTAACTGTAGATAATAGAGGGATAGTATAATCTCGTACAAACGACACACTTGACTATGTACAATGCGTTAACCATTGAACAGTTAAAAATAAATAAATAGTTACGTAATTGAAGAATGAGATAGAGAAAAAAATATAGCATTAATAAATTAAATAATTAATTTATACTCAAAAAATAATTTAAGAAAAAGAAAGAAAAATGTAATTCCATAAAAAATACAATAATAATAAAAATAATATAATCTAGAGTTTATTGTATGTCTTAGGGGTATGGTTGAATTGCCTACGCTGTAATATAACTGCCTTTAATTTGTAGTGGAATTTTATAAACCGTTTTTGGGGAAAATTATCTGTTTATTCTACTTGTTGTTCACAATGTAATTAGCTATTACTAATAAGCCAGGGAGAATCTAACACGATTTGCGAACATTATTTCAGTATTCTTGCGATATTATTTTTTTATTTTTGTACAGGATGCTTCTCCCCAAACTTTACAACCATACTTCAGTTATAGCTTTTATATTGTTTTGTAGCTGAGGGTGGTTGAATTTGGTTTTAATCCAGATATCATATCGACAAAAGGATACAGCATTGCTAATCTTACGTAGACTTGAGATAATTTGATACTGATATGGTGATTCCTAGTAAGACGCCGATCGAGATGAGCTGCCAGGTATCTAACCGCTTCACTGGCAGGACTCCATTGCAATTCTTTACCTTTGAGAATCAGTTCAATTGGGCCTGACGGGCTTTTAAGAGTAAAGGTGTTACATTTCTCAAAGTTGGAAAGGTTAAGCCTTTTTTCTTTTCCAACTTTCTTATGTGATGGGAGTAGAAAGTTACAACCGCGTTGGCGTGAGCAAAGAGGCTGTAATATAGCCTTGGCAGACGGTAATACTCATCAATATCAATTAAAACAAAACTT